>NC_048582.1:71080060-71207560 GCF_013265735.2 Oncorhynchus mykiss
GTCTACTACCAGGTCATGTGTCTTCTCAGTCTGGTTGACACTGGTCTACTACCAGGTCATGTGTCTTCTCAGTCATGTTGACACTGGTCTACTACCAGGTCATGTGTCTTCTCAGTCTGGTTGACACTGGTCTACTACCAGGTCATGTGTCTTCTCAGTCTGGTTGACACTGGTCTACTACCAGGTCATGTGTCTTCTCAGTCATGTTGACACTGGTCTACTACCAGGTCATGTGTCTTCTCAGTCATGTTGACAATGGTCTACTACCAGGTCATGTGTCTTCTCAGTCTGGTTGACACTGGTCTACTACCAGGTCATGTGTCTTCTCAGTCATGTTGACACTGGTCTACTACCAGGTCATGTGTCTTCTCAGTCAGGTTGACACTGGTCCACTACCAGGTCATGTGTCTTCTCAGTCATGTTGACACTGGTCTACTACCAGGTCATGTGTCTTCTCAGTCATGTTGACACTGGTCTACTACCAGGTCATGTGTCTTCTCAGTCATGTTGACACTGGTCTACTACCAGGTCATGTGTCTTCTCAGTCATGTTGACACTGGTCTACTACCAGGTCATGTGTCTTCTCAGTCTGGTTGACACTGGTCTACTACCAGGTCATGTGTCTTCTCAGTCTGGTTGACACTGGTCTACTACCAGGTCATGTGTCTTCTCAGTCTGGTTGACACTGGTCTACTACCAGGTCATGTGTCTTCTCAGTCATGTTGACACTGGTCTACTACCATGTCATGTGTCTACACAGTCATGATGACACTGGTCCACTACCATGTCATGTGTCTACACAGTCATGATGACACTGGTCCACTACCAGGTCATGTGTCTCCTCAGTCTGGTTGACACTGGTCTACTACCAGGTCATGTGTCTCCTCAGTCTGGTTGACACTGGTCCACTACCAGGTCATGTGTCTCCTCAGTCTGGTTGACACTGGTCTACTACCAGGTCATGTGTCTCCTCAGTCTGGTTGACACTGGTCCACTACCAGGTCATGTGTCTCCTCAGTCTGGTTGACACTGGTCTACTACTATTGCTTTAATGTATTGTTGTTCTCATTAATGTTGTTGTTGTTGTTGTGGTTTCTGATAGTGGTAATCACATGTCTACTACTATTGTTAAATGCTGTTGGTCACAACATTTTTGCTACATGTTTACTTTGACAACGTAAGTAATTTAACTTGTCAATAAGGTCTAGAGGGAGGGTAGAGGCAGAGGGAGGGTAGAGGCAGAGGGAGGGTAGAGGCAGAGGGACAGAGGGAGGGTAGAGGCAGAGGGAGGGTAGAGGCAGAGGGAGGGTAGAGGCAGAGGGACAGAGGGAGGGTAGAGGCAGAGGGAGGGTAGAGGCAGAGGGAGGGTAGAGGCAGAGGGAGGGTAGAGGCAGAGGGACAGAGGGAGGATAGAGGCAGAGGGAGGGTAGAGGCAGAGGGACAGAGGGAGGGTAGAGACAGAGGGACAGAGGGAGGGTAGAGACAGAGGGACAGAGGGAGGGTAGAGACAGAGGGAGGGTAGAGACAGAGGGACAGAGGGAGGGTAGAGGCAGAGGGACAGAGGGAGGGTAGAGACAGAGGGACAGAGGGAGGGTAGAGGCAGAGGGACAGAGGGAGGGTAGAGGCAGAGGGACAGAGGGAGGGTAGAGGCAGAGGGACAGAGGGAGGGTAGAGGCAAAGGGACAGAGGGAGGGTAGAGGCAGAGGGACAGAGGGAGGGTAGAGGCAGAGGGACAGAGGGAGGGTAGTTGCAGAGGGACAGAGGGATGGCAGAGGCAGAGGGACAGAGGGAGGGTAGAGGCAGAGGGAAAGAGGGAGGGTAGAGGCAGAGGGACAGAGGGAGGGTAGAGGCAAAGGGACAGAGGGAGGGTAGAGGCAGAGGGACAGAGGGAGGGTAGAGGCAGAGGGAAAGAGGGAGGGTAGAGGCAGAGGGACAGAGGGAGGGTAGAGGCTGAGGGACAGAGGGAGGGTAGAGGCAGAGGGACAGAGGGAGGGTAGAGGCAGAGGGACAGAGGGAGGGTAGAGGCAGAGTGACAGAGGGAGGGTAGAGGAAGAGGGACAGAGGGAGGGTAGAGGCAGAGGGACAGAGGGAGGATAGAGGCAGAGGGGTAGAGGGAGGGTAGAGGCAGAGGGACAGAGGGAGGGTAGAGGCAGAGGGACAGAGGGAGGATAGAGGCAGAGGGAGGGTAGAGGCAGAGGGACAGAGGGAGGATAGAGGCAGAGGGAGGGTAGAGGCAGAGGGAGGGTAGAGGCAGAAGGACAGAGGGAGGGTAGAGACAGAGGGACAGAGGGAGGGTAGAGACAGAGGGACAGAGGGAGGGTAGAGACAGAGGGAGGGTAGAGACAGAGGGACAGAGGGACAGAGGGAGGGTAGAGGCAGAGGGACAGAGGGAGGGTAGAGACAGAGGGACAGAGGGAGGGTAGAGGCAGAGGGACAGAGGGAGGGTAGAGGCAGAGGGACAGAGGGAGGGTAGAGGCAGAGGGACAGAGGGAGGGTAGAGGCAAAGGGACAGAGGGAGGGTAGAGGCAGAGGGACAGAGGGAGGGTAGAGGCAGAGGGACAGAGGGAGGGTAGTTGCAGAGGGACAGAGGGATGGCAGAGGCAGAGGGACAGAGGGAGGGTAGAGGCAGAGGGAAAGAGGGAGGGTAGAGGCAGAGGGACAGAGGGAGGGTAGAGGCAAAGGGACAGAGGGAGGGTAGAGGCAGAGGGACAGAGGGAGGGTAGAGGCAGAGGGACAGAGGGATGGCAGAGGCAGAGGGACAGAGGGAGGGTAGAGGCAGAGGGAAAGAGGGAGGGTAGAGGCAGAGGGACAGAGGGAGGGTAGAGGCAAAGGGACAGAGGGAGGGTAGAGGCAGAGGGACAGAGGGAGGGTAGAGGCAGAGGGACAGAGGGAGGGTAGAGGCTGAGGGACAGAGGGAGGGTAGAGGCAGAGGGACAGAGGGAGGGTAGAGGCAGAGGGACAGAGGGAGGGTAGAGGCAGAGTGACAGAGGGAGGGTAGAGGAAGAGGGACAGAGGGAGGGTAGAGGCAGAGGGACAGAGGGAGGATAGAGGCAGAGGGACAGAGGGAGGGTAGAGGCAGAGGGACAGAGGGAGGGTAGAGGCAGAGGGACAGAGGGAGGATAGAGGCAGAGGGAGGGTAGAGGCAGAGGGACAGAGGGAGGATAGAGGCAGAGGGAGGGTAGAGGCAGAGGGAGGGTAGAGGCAGAAGGACAGAGGGAGGGTAGAGACAGAGGGACAGAGGGAGGGTAGAGACAGAGGGACAGAGGGAGGGTAGAGACAGAGGGAGGGTAGAGACAGAGGGACAGAGGGACAGAGGGAGGGTAGAGGCAGAGGGACAGAGGGAGGGTAGAGACAGAGGGACAGAGGGAGGGTAGAGGCAGAGGGACAGAGGGAGGGTAGAGGCAGAGGGACAGAGGGAGGGTAGAGGCAGAGGGACAGAGGGAGGGTAGAGGCAAAGGGACAGAGGGAGGGTAGAGGCAGAGGGACAGAGGGAGGGTAGAGGCAGAGGGACAGAGGGAGGGTAGTTGCAGAGGGACAGAGGGATGGCAGAGGCAGAGGGACAGAGGGAGGGTAGAGGCAGAGGGAAAGAGGGAGGGTAGAGGCAGAGGGACAGAGTGAGGGTAGAGGCAAAGGGACAGAGGGAGGGTAGAGGCAGAGGGACAGAGGGAGGGTAGAGGCAGAGGGAAAGAGGGAGGGTAGAGGCAGAGGGACAGAGGGAGGGTAGAGGCTGAGGGACAGAGGGAGGGTAGAGGCAGAGGGACAGAGGGAGGGTAGAGGCAGAGGGACAGAGGGAGGGTAGAGGCAGAGTGACAGAGGGAGGGTAGAGGAAGAGGGACAGAGGGAGGGTAGAGGCAGAGGGACAGAGGGAGGATAGAGGCAGAGGGACAGAGGGAGGGTAGAGGCAGAGGGACAGAGGGAGGGTAGAGGCAGAGGGACAGAGGGAGGGTAGAGGAAGAGGGACAGAGGGAGGGTAGAGGCAGAGGGACAGAGGGAGGGTAGAGGCAGAGGGACAGAGGGAGGGTAGAGACAGAGGGAGGGTAGAGACAGAGGGACAGAGGGAGGATAGAGGCAGAGGGACAGAGGGAGGGTAGAGACAGAGGGACAGAGGGAGGATAGAGATAGAGGGACAGAGGGAGGGTAGAGGCAGAGGGACAGAGGTAGGGTAGAGGCAGAGGGAAAGAGGGAGGTTAGAGGCAGAGGGACAGAGGGAGTGTAGAGGCAAAGGGACAGAGGGAGGGTAGAGGTAGAGGGACAGAGGGAGGGTAGAGGCAGAGGGAAAGAGGGAGGGTAGAGGCAGAGGGACAGAGGGAGGGTAGAGGCAGAGGGACAGAGGGAGGGTAGAGGCAGAGGGACAGAGGGAGGGTAGAGGCAGAGGGACAGAGGGAGGGTAGAGGCAGAGGGACAGAGGGAGGGTAGAGGAAGAGGAACAGAGGGAGGGTAGAGGCAGAGGGACAGA
The DNA here is from genome assembly GCF_013265735.2 of Oncorhynchus mykiss. Lineage (NCBI taxonomy): Eukaryota > Metazoa > Chordata > Actinopteri > Salmoniformes > Salmonidae > Oncorhynchus > Oncorhynchus mykiss. The sequence goes on from NC_048582.1 coordinate 71,084,517, forward strand.
GGGAGGGTAGAGGCAGAGGGACAGAGGGAGGGTAGAGGCAGAGGGACAGAGGGAGGGTAGAGGCAGAGGGACAGAGGGAGGGTAGAGGCAGAGGGAGAGAGGGAGGGTAGAGGCATAGGGACAGAGGGAGGGTAGAGGCAGAGGGACAGAGGGAGGGTAGAGGCAGAGGGACAGAGGGAGGGTAGAGGCAGAAGGACAGAGGGAGGGTAGAGGCAGATGGACAGAGGGAGGGTAGAGACAGAGGGACAGAGGGAGGGTAGAGTCAGAGGGACAGAGGGAGGGTAGAGACAGAGGGAGGGTAGAGACAGAGGGACAGAGGGACAGAGGGAGGGTAGAGACAGAGGGAGGGTAGAGACAGAGGGAGGGTAGAGGCAGAGGGACAGAGGGAGGGTAGAGAGACAGAGGGAGGGTAGAGACAGAGGGAGGATAGAGACAGAGGGAGGGTAGAGACAGAGGGAGGATAGAGACAGAGGGAGGACAGAGACAGAGGGAGGGTAGAGGCAGAGGGAGGATAGAGACAGAGGGAGGGTAGAGGCAGAAGGACAGCGGGAGGGTAGAGAGACAGAGGGAGGATAGAGACATAGGGAGGATAGAGGCAGAGGGAGGACAGAGACAGAGGGAGGGTAGAGACATAGGGAGGGTAGAGGCAGAGGGAGGGTAGAGGCAGAGGGACAGAGGGAGGATAGAGGCAGAGGGAGGGTAGAGGCAGAGGGAGGGTAGAGGCAGAAGGACAGAGGGAGGGTAGAGACAGAGGGACAGAGGGAGGGTAGAGACAGAGGGAGGGTAGAGGCAGAGGGACAGAGGGAGGGTAGAGACAGACGGACAGAGGGAGGGTAGAGGCAGAGGGACAGAGGGAGGGTAGAGGCAGAGGGACAGAGGGAGGGTAGAGGCAGAGGGACAGAGGGAGGGTAGAGGCAAAGGGACAGAGGGAGGGTAGAGGCAGAGGGACAGAGAGAGGGTAGAGGCAGAGGGACAGAGGGAGGGTAGTTGCAGAGGGACAGAGGGATGGCAGAGGCAGAGGGACAGAGGGAGGGTAGAGGCAGAGGGAAAGAGGGAGGGTAGAGGCAGAGGGACAGAGGGAGGGTAGAGGCTGAGGGACAGAGGGAGGGTAGAGGCAGAGGGACAGAGGGAGGGTAGAGGCAGAGGGACAGAGGGAGGGTAGAGGCAGAGTGACAGAGGGAGGGTAGAGGAAGAGGGACAGAGGGAGGGTAGAGGCAGAGGGACAGAGGGAGGATAGAGGCAGAGGGACAGAGGGAGGGTAGAGGCAGAGGGACAGAGGGAGGGTAGAGGCAGAGGGACAGAGGGAGGATAGAGGCAGAGGGAGGGTAGAGGCAGAGGGACAGAGGGAGGATAGAGGCAGAGGGAGGGTAGAGGCAGAGGGAGGGTAGAGGCAGAAGGACAGAGGGAGGGTAGAGACAGAGGGACAGAGGGAGGGTAGAGACAGAGGGACAGAGGGAGGGTAGAGACAGAGGGAGGGTAGAGACAGAGGGACAGAGGGACAGAGGGAGGGTAGAGGCAGAGGGACAGAGGGAGGGTAGAGACAGAGGGACAGAGGGAGGGTAGAGGCAGAGGGACAGAGGGAGGGTAGAGGCAGAGGGACAGAGGGAGGGTAGAGGCAGAGGGACAGAGGGAGGGTAGAGGCAAAGGGACAGAGGGAGGGTAGAGGCAGAGGGACAGAGGGAGGGTAGAGGCAGAGGGACAGAGGGAGGGTAGTTGCAGAGGGACAGAGGGATGGCAGAGGCAGAGGGACAGAGGGAGGGTAGAGGCAGAGGGAAAGAGGGAGGGTAGAGGCAGAGGGACAGAGGGAGGGTAGAGGCAAAGGGACAGAGGGAGGGTAGAGGCAGAGGGACAGAGGGAGGGTAGAGGCAGAGGGAAAGAGGGAGGGTAGAGGCAGAGGGACAGAGGGAGGGTAGAGGCTGAGGGACAGAGGGAGGGTAGAGGCAGAGGGACAGAGGGAGGGTAGAGGCAGAGGGACAGAGGGAGGGTAGAGGCAGAGTGACAGCGGGAGGGTAGAGGAAGAGGGACAGAGGGATGGTAGAGGCAGAGGGACAGAGGGAGGATAGAGGCAGAGGGACAGAGGGAGGGTAGAGGCAGAGGGACAGAGGGAGGGTAGAGGCAGAGGGACAGAGGGAGGATAGAGGCAGAGGGACAGAGGGAGGGTAGAGGAAGAGGGACAGAGGGAGGGTAGAGGCAGAGGGACAGAGGGAGGGTAGAGGCATAGGGACAGAGGGAGGGTAGAGACAGAGGGACAGAGGGAGGGTAGAGGCAGAGGGACAGAGGGAGGGTAGAGGAAGAGGGACAGAGGGAGGGTAGAGGCAGATGGACAGAGGGAGGGTAGAGGCAGAGGGACAGAGGGAGGGTAGAGGTAGAGGGACAGAGGGAGGGTAGAGACAGAGGGAGGGTAGAGACAGAGGGACAGAGGGAGGGTAGAGGCAGAGGGACAGAGGGAGGGTAGAGACAGAGGGAGGGTAGAGACAGAGGGACAGAGGGAGGATAGAGGCAGAGGGACAGAGGGAGGGTAGAGACAGAGGGACAGAGGGAGGATAGAGACAGAGGGACAGAGGGAGGGTAGAGGCAGAGGGACAGAGGTAGGGTAGAGGCAGAGGGAAAGAGGGAGGTTAGAGGCAGAGGGACAGAGGGAGTGTAGAGGCAAAGGGACAGAGGGAGGGTAGAGGTAGAGGGACAGAGGGAGGGTAGAGGCAGAGGGAAAGAGGGAGGGTAGAGGCAGAGGGACAGAGGGAGGGTAGAGGCAGAGGGACAGAGGGAGGGTAGAGGAAGAGGGACAGAGGGAGGGTAGAGGCAGAGGGACAGAGGGAGGGTAGAGGCTGAGGGACAGAGGGAGGGTAGAAGCAGATGGACAGAGGGAGGGTAGAGGCAGAGGGACAGAGGGAGGGTAGAGGAAGAGGGACAGAGGGAGGGTAGAGGCAGAGGGACAGAAGGAGGGTAGAGGCAGAGGGACAGAGGGAGGGTAGAGGCAGAGGGACAGAGGGAGGGTAGAGGAAGAGGGACAGAGGGAGGGTAGAGGCAGAGGGACAGAGGGAGGGTAGAGGCAGAGGGACAGAGGGAGGGTAGAGGCAGAGGGACAGAGGGAGGGTAGAGGCATAGGGACAGAGGGAGGGTAGAGGCAGAGGGACAGAGGGAGGGTAGAGGCAGAGGGACAGAGGGAGGGTAGAGGCAGAAGGACAGAGGGAGGGTAGAGGCAGATGGACAGAGGGAGGGTAGAGACAGAGGGACAGAGGGAGGGTAGAGTCAGAGGGACAGAGGGAGGGTAGAGACAGAGGGAGGGTAGAGACAGAGGGACAGAGGGACAGAGGGAGGGTAGAGACAGAGGGAGGGTAGAGACAGAGGGAGGGTAGAGGCAGAGGGACAGAGGGAGGGTAGAGAGACAGAGGGAGGGTAGAGACAGAGGGAGGATAGAGACAGAGGGAGGGTAGAGACAGAGGGAGGATAGAGACAGAGGGAGGACAGAGACAGAGGGAGGGTAGAGGCAGAGGGAGGATAGAGACAGAGGGAGGGTAGAGGCAGAAGGACAGCGGGAGGGTAGAGAGACAGAGGGAGGATAGAGACATAGGGAGGATAGAGGCAGAGGGAGGACAGAGACAGAGGGAGGGTAGAGACATAGGGAGGACAGAGACAGAGGGAGGGTAGAGGCAGAGGGACACAGGGAGGGTAGAGATAGAGGGACAGAGGGAGGATAGAGACAGAGGGACAGAGGGAGGATAGAGGCAGAGGGACAGAGGGAGGGTAGAGACAGAGGGAGGGTAGAGACAGATGGACAGAGGGAGGATAGAGGCAGAGTGACAGAGGGAGGGTAGAGGAAGAGGGACAGAGGGAGGGTAGAGGCAGAGGGACAGAGGGAGGGTAGAGGCAGAGGGACAGAGGGAGGGTAGAGGCAGAGGGACAGAGGGAGGATAGAGGCAGAGGGACAGAGGGAGGGTAGAGGCAGAGGGACAGAGGGAGGGTAGAGGCAGAGGGACAGAGGGAGGGTAGAGGCAGAGGGAAAGAGGGAGGGTAGAGGCTGAGGGACAGAGGGAGGGTAGAGGCAGAGGGACAGAGGGAGGGTAGAGGCAGAGGGACAGAGGGAGGGTAGAGGCAGAGGGACAGAGGGAGGGTAGAGGAAGAGGGACAGAGGGAGGGTAGAGGCAGAGGGACAGAGGGAGGGTAGAGGCAGAGGGACAGAGGGAGGGTAGAGGCAGAGGGACAGAGGGAGGGTAGAGGCAGAGGGACAGAGGGAGGGTAGAGGCATAGGGACAGAGGGAGGGTAGAGGCAGAGGGACAGAGGGAGGGTAGAGGCAAAGGGACAGAGGGAGGGTAGAGGCAGAGGGACAGAGGGAGGGTAGAGGCAGATGGACAGAGGGAGGGTAGAGGCAGAGGGACAGAGGGAGGGTAGAGGTAGAGGGACAGAGGGAGGGTAGAGACATAGGGAGGGTAGAGACAGAGGGACAGAGGGAGGGTAGAGGCAGAGGGACAGAGGGAGGGTAGAGACAGAGGGAGGGTAGAGACAGAGGGAGGGTAGAGACAGAGGGAGGGTAGAGACAGAGGGACAGAGGGAGGATAGAGGCAGAGGGACAGAGGGAGGGTAGAGACAGAGGGACAGAGGGATGATAGAGACAGACGGACAGAGGGAGGGTAGAGGCAGAGGGACAGAGGGAGGGTAGAGGCAGATGGAAAGAGGGAGGGTAGAGGCAGAGGGACAGAGGGAGGGTAGAGGCAAAGGGACAGAGGGAGGGTAGAGGCAGAGGGACAGAGGGAGGGTAGAGGCAGAGGGAAAGAGGGAGGGTAGAGGCAGAGGGACAGAGGGAGGGTAGAGGCAGAGGGACAGAGGGAGGGTAGAGGCAGAGGGACAGAGGGAGGGTAGAGGCAGAGGGACAGAGGGAGGGTAGAGGCAGAGGGACAGAGGGAGGGTAGAGGAAGAGGGACAGAGGGAGGGTAGAGGCAGAGGGACAGAAGGAGGGTAGAGGCAGAGGGACAGAGGGAGGGTAGAGGCAGAGGGACAGAGGGAGGGTAGAGGAAGAGGGACGGGACAGAGGGAGGATAGAGGCAGAGGGACAGAGGGAGGGTAGAGACAGAGGGAGGGTAGAGACAGATGGACAGAGGGAGGATAGAGGCAGAGTGACAGAGGGAGGGTAGAGGAAGAGGGACAGAGGGAGGGTAGAGGCAGAGGGACAGAGGGAGGGTAGAGGCAGAGGGACAGAGGGAGGGTAGAGGCAGAGGGACAGAGGGAGGATAGAGGCAGAGGGACAGAGGGAGGGTAGAGGCAGAGGGACAGAGGGAGGGTAGAGGCAGAGGGACAGAGGGAGGGTAGAGGCAGAGGGAAAGAGGGAGGGTAGAGGTTGAGGGACAGAGGGAGGGTAGAGGCAGAGGGACAGAGGGAGGGTAGAGGCAGAGGGACAGAGGGAGGGTAGAGGCAGAGGGACAGAGGGAGGGTAGAGGAAGAGGGACAGAGGGAGGGTAGAGGCAGAGGGACAGAGGGAGGGTAGAGGCAGAGGGACAGAGGGAGGGTAGAGGCAGAGGGACAGAGGGAGGGTAGAGGCAGAGGGACAGAGGGAGGGTAGAAGCATAGGGACAGAGGGAGGGTAGAGGCAGAGGGACAGAGGGAGGGTAGAGGCAGAGGGACAGAGGGAGGGTAGAGGCAGAGGGACAGAGGGAGGGTAGAGGCAGATGGACAGAGGGAGGGTAGAGGCAGAGGGACAGAGGGAGGGTAGAGGTAGAGGGACAGAGGGAGGGTAGAGACAGAGGGAGGGTAGAGACAGAGGGACAGAGGGAGGGTAGAGGCAGAGGGACAGAGGGAGGGTAGAGACAGAGGGAGGGTAGAGACAGAGGGAGGGTAGAGACAGAGGGAGGGTAGAGACAGAGGGACAGAGGGAGGATAGAGGCAGAGGGACAGAGGGAGGGTAGAGACAGAGGGACAGAGGGAGGATAGAGACAGACGGACAGAGGGAGGGTAGAGGCAGAGGGACAGAGGGAGGGTAGAGGCAGAGGGAAAGAGGGAGGGTAGAGGCAGAGGGACAGAGGGAGGGTAGAGGCAAAGGGACAGAGGGAGGGTAGAGGCAGAGGGACAGAGGGAGGGTAGAGGCAGAGGGAAAGAGGGAGGGTAGAGGCAGAGGTACAGAGGGAGGGTAGAGGCAGAGGGACAGAGGGAGGGTAGAGGCAGAGGGACAGAGGGAGGGTAGAGGCAGAGGGACAGAGGGAGGGTAGAGGCAGAGGGACAGAAGGAGGGTAGAGGCAGAGGGACAGAGGGAGGGTAGAGGCAGAGGGACAGAGGGAGGGTAGAGGAAGAGGGACGGGACAGAGGGAGGATAGAGGCAGAGGGACAGAGGGAGGGTAGAGACAGAGGGAGGGTAGAGACAGATGGACAGAGGGAGGATAGAGGCAGAGTGACAGAGGGAGGGTAGAGGAAGAGGGACAGAGGGAGGGTAGAGGCAGAGGGACAGAGGGAGGGTAGAGGCAGAGGGACAGAGGGAGGGTAGAGGCAGAGGGACAGAGGGAGGATAGAGGCAGAGGGACAGAGGGAGGGTAGAGGCAGAGGGACAGAGGGAGGGTAGAGGCAGAGGGACAGAGGGAGGGTAGAGGCAGAGGGAAAGAGGGAGGGTAGAGGTTGAGGGACAGAGGGAGGGTAGAGGCAGAGGGACAGAGGGAGGGTAGAGGCAGAGGGACAGAGGGAGGGTAGAGGCAGAGGGACAGAGGGAGGGTAGAGGAAGAGGGACAGAGGGAGGGTAGAGGCAGAGGGACAGAGGGAGGGTAGAGGCAGAGGGACAGAGGGAGGGTAGAGGCAGAGGGACAGAGGGAGGGTAGAGGCAGAGGGACAGAGGGAGGGTAGAAGCATAGGGACAGAGGGAGGGTAGAGGCAGAGGGACAGAGGGAGGGTAGAGGCAGAGGGACAGAGGGAGGGTAGAGGCAGAGGGACAGAGGGAGGGTAGAGGCAGATGGACAGAGGGAGGGTAGAGGCAGAGGGACAGAGGGAGGGTAGAGGTAGAGGGACAGAGGGAGGGTAGAGACAGAGGGAGGGTAGAGACAGAGGGACAGAGGGAGGGTAGAGGCAGAGGGACAGAGGGAGGGTAGAGACAGAGGGAGGGTAGAGACAGAGGGAGGGTAGAGACAGAGGGAGGGTAGAGACAGAGGGACAGAGGGAGGATAGAGGCAGAGGGACAGAGGGAGGGTAGAGACAGAGGGACAGAGGGAGGATAGAGACAGACGGACAGAGGGAGGGTAGAGGCAGAGGGACAGAGGGAGGGTAGAGGCAGAGGGAAAGAGGGAGGGTAGAGGCAGAGGGACAGAGGGAGGGTAGAGGCAAAGGGACAGAGGGAGGGTAGAGGCAGAGGGACAGAGGGAGGGTAGAGGCAGAGGGAAAGAGGGAGGGTAGAGGCAGAGGTACAGAGGGAGGGTAGAGGCAGAGGGACAGAGGGAGGGTAGAGGCAGAGGGACAGAGGGAGGGTAGAGGCAGAGGGACAGAGGGAGGGTAGAGGCAGAGGGACAGAGGGAGGGTAGAGGCAGAGGGAAAGAGGGAGGGTAGAGGCAGAGGGACAGAGGGAGGGTAGATGCAAAGGGACAGAGGGAGGGTAGAGGCAGAGGGACAGAGGGAGGGTAGAGGCAGAGGGAAAGAGGGAGGGTAGAGGCAGAGGGACAGAGGGAGGGTAGAGGCAGAGGGACAGAGGGAGGGTAGAGGCTGAGGGACAGAGGGAGGGTAGAGGCAGAGGGACAGAGGGAGGGTAGAGGCAGAGGGACAGAGGGAGGGTAGAGGAAGAGGGACAGAGGGAGGGTAGAGGCAGAGGGACAGAAGGAGGGTAGAGGCAGAGGGACAGAGGGAGGGTAGAGGCAGAGGGACAGAGGGAGGGTAGAGGAAGAGGGACAGAGGGAGGGTAGAGGCAGAGGGACAGAGGGAGGGTAGAGGAAGAGGGACAGAGGGAGGGTAGAGGCAGAGGGACAGAGGGAGGGTAGAGGCAGAGGGACAGAGGGAGGGTAGAGAAAGAGGGACAGAGGGATGGTAGAGGCAGAGGGACAGAGGGAGGGTAGAGGCAGAGGGACAGAGGGAGGGTAGAGACAGAGGGAGGGTAGAGGCAGAGGGACAGAGGGAGGGTAGAGGCAGAGGGACAGAGGGAGGGTAGAGGCAGAGGGACAGAGGGAGGGTAGAGGCAGAGGGACAGAGGGAGGGTAGAGGCATAGGGACAGAGGGAGGGTAGAGGCAGAGGGACAGAGGGAGGGTAGAAGCAGAGGGACAGAGGGAGGGTAGAGGCAGAGGGACAGAGGGAGGGTAGAGGCAGAAGGACAGAGGGAGGGTAGAGGCAGATGGACAGAGGGAGGGTAGAGGCAGAGGGACAGAGGGAGGGTAGAGGCAGAGGGACAGAGGGAGGGTAGAGACAGAGGGAGGGTAGAGACAGAGGGACAGAGTGAGGGTAGAGGCAGAGGGACAGAGGGAGGGTAGAGACAGAGGGAGGGTAGAGACAGAGGGACAGAGGGACAGAGGGAGGGTAGAGACAGAGGGAGGGTAGAGACAGAGGGAGGGTAGAGGCAGAGGGACAGAGGGAGGGTAGAGAGACAGAGGGAGGGTAGAGACAGAGGGAGGATAGAGACAGAGGGAGGGTAGAGACAGAGGGAGGATAGAGACAGAGGGAGGACAGAGACAGAGGGAGGGTAGAGGCAGAGGGAGGATAGAGACAGAGGGAGGGTAGAGGCAGAGGGACAGCGGGAGGGTAGAGAGACAGAGGGAGGATAGAGACAGAGGGAGGACAGAGACAGAGGGTGGGTAGAGACAGAGGGATGGTAGAGACATAGGGAGGATAGAGGCAGAGGGAGGACAGAGACAGAGGGAGGGTAGAGACATAGGGAGGACAGAGACAGAGGGAGGGTAGAGGCAGAGGGACAGAGGGAGGGTAGCGATAGAGGGACAGAGGGAGGATAGAGGCAGAGGGACAGAGGGAGGGTAGAGACAGAGGGAGGGTAGAGACAGATGGACAGAGGGAGGATAGAGGCAGAGGGAGGGTAGAGTCAGAGGGACAGAGGGAGGGTAGAGACAGAGGGAGGGTAGAGACAGAGGGAGGCTAGAGGCAGAGGGACAGAGGGAGGGTAGAGAGACAGAGGGAGGGTAGAGACAGAGGGAGGATAGAGACAGAGGGAGGGTAGAGACAGAGGGAGGATAGAGACAGAGGGAGGACAGAGACAGAGGGAGGGTAGAGGCAGATTGAGGATAGAGACAGAGGGAGGGTAGAGGCAGAGGGACAGCGGGAGGGTAGAGAGACAGAGGGAGGATAGAGACAGAGGGAGGAAAGAGACAGAGGGTGGGTAGAGACAGAGGGAGGGTAGAGACATAGGGAGGATAGAGACAGAGGGAGGACAGAGACAGAGGGAGGGTAGAGACAGAGGGAGGACAGAGACAGAGGGAGGGTAGAGACAGAGGGAGGATAGAGACAGAGGGAGGGTAGAGACAGAGGGAGGATAGAGACAGAGGGAGGACAGAGACAGAGGGAGGGTAGAGGCAGAGGGAGGATAGAGACAGAGGGAGGGTTAGAGGCAGAGGGACAGCGGGAGGGTAGAGAGACATAGGGAGGGTAGAGAGACAGAGGGAGGATAGAGAGGCAGAGGGAGGACAGAGACAGAGGGAGGGTAGAGACAGAGGGAGGGTAGAGACCTAGGGAGGGTAGAGAGACATAGGGAGGGTAGAGAGACAGAGGGAGGATAGAGAGGCAGAGGGAGCACAGAGACAGAGGGAGAGTAGAGGGAGGATAGAGACAAAGGGACAGAGGGAGGATAGAGGCAGAGGGACAGAGGGAGGGTAGAGACAGAGGGAGGGTAGAGACAGAGGGACAGAGGGAGGATAGAGACAGAGGGACAGAGGGAGGGTAGAGGCAGAGAGACAGATGGAGGATAGAGAGGCAGAGTGAGGACAGAGACAGAGGGAGGGTAGAGACAGAGGGAGGGTAGAGACATAAGGAGGGTAGAGGCAGAGGGACAGAGGGAGGGTAGAGACAGAGGGAGTGTAGAGACAGAGGGAGGGTAGAGGCAGAGGGACAAAGGGGGGGTAGAGAGACAGATGGAGGATAGAGAGGCAGAGGGAGGATAGAGAGGCAGAGGGAGGATAGAGACAGAGGGAGGGTAGAGAGGGAGGGTAGAGGCAGAGGGACAGATGGAGGGTAGAGAGACATAGGGAGGGTAGAGAGACAGAGGGAGGATAGAGAGGCAGATGGAGGATAGAGACAGAGGGTGGGTAGAGAGGGAGGGTAGAGGCAGAGGGAGGGTAGAGGCAGAGGGACAGAGGGAGGGTAGAGAGACAGAGGGAGGATAGAGAGGCAGAGGGATGATAGAGACAGAGGGAGGGTAGAGAGGGAGGGTAGTGGCAGAGGGAGGGTAGAGTCAGAGGGAGGATAGAGACAGAGGGAGGACAGAGACAGAGGGAGGGTAGAGGCAGATTGAGGATAGAGACAGAGGGAGGGTAGAGGCAGAGGGACAGCGGGAGGGTAGAGAGACAGAGGGAGGATAGAGACAGAGGGAGGAAAGAGACAGAGGGTGGGTAGAGACAGAGGGAGGGTAGAGACATAGGGAGGATAGAGACAGAGGGAGGACAGAGACAGAGGGAGGGTAGAGACATAGGGAGGACAGAGACAGAGGGTGGGTAGAGACAGAGGGAGGACAGAGACAGAGGGAGGGTAGAGACAGAGGGAGGATAGAGACAGAGGGAGGGTAGAGACAGAGGGAGGATAGAGACAGAGGGAGGACAGAGACAGAGGGAGGGTAGAGTCAGAGGGAGGATAGAGACAGAGGGAGGACAGAGACAGAGGGAGGGTAGAGGCAGATTGAGGATAGAGACAGAGGGAGGGTAGAGGCAGAGGGACAGCGGGAGGGTAGAGAGACAGAGGGAGGATAGAGACAGAGGGAGGAAAGAGACAGAGGGTGGGTAGAGACAGAGGGAGGGTAGAGACATAGGGAGGATAGAGACAGAGGGAGGACAGAGACAGAGGGAGGGTAGAGACATAGGGAGGATAGAGACAGAGGGAGGACAGAGACAGAGGGAGGGTAGAGGCAGATTGAGGATAGAGACAGAGGGAGGGTAGAGGCAGAGGGACAGCGGGAGGGTAGAGAGACAGAGGGAGGATAGAGACAGAGGGAGGAAAGAGACAGAGGGTGGGTAGAGACAGAGGGAGGGTAGAGACATAGGGAGGATAGAGACAGAGGGAGGACAGAGACAGAGGGAGGGTAGAGACATAGGGAGGACAGAGACAGAGGGTGGGTAGAGACAGAGGGAGGACAGAGACAGAGGGAGGGTAGAGACAGAGGGAGGATAGAGACAGAGGGAGGGTAGAGACAGAGGGAGGATAGAGACAGAGGGAGGACAGAGACAGAGGGAGGGTAGAGGCAGAGGGAGGATAGAGACAGAGGGAGGGTTAGAGGCAGAGGGACAGCGGGAGGGTAGAGAGACATAGGGAGGGTAGAGAGACAGAGGGAGGATAGAGAGGCAGAGGGAGGACAGAGACAGAGGGAGGGTAGAGACAGAGGGAGGGTAGAGACCTAGGGAGGGTAGAGAGACATAGGGAGGGTAGAGAGACAGAGGGAGGATAGAGAGGCAGAGGGAGCACAGAGACAGAGGGAGGGTAGAGGGAGGATAGAGACAAAGGGACAGAGGGAGGATAGAGGCAGAGGGACAGAGGGAGGGTAGAGACAGAGGGAGGGTAGAGACAGAGGGACAGAGGGAGGATAGAGACAGAGGGACAGAGGGAGGGTAGAGGCAGATGGAGGGTAGAGACAGAGGGAGGGTAGAGGCAGAGAGACAGATGGAGGATAGAGAGGCAGAGTGAGGACAGAGACAGAGGGAGGGTAGAGACAGAGGGAGGGTAGAGACATAAGGAGGGTAGAGGCAGAGGGACAGAGGGAGGGTAGAGACAGAGGGAGTGTAGAGACAGAGGGAGGGTAGAGGCAGAGGGACAAAGGGGGGGTAGAGAGACAGATGGAGGATAGAGAGGCAGAGGGAGGATAGAGAGGCAGAGGGAGGATAGAGACAGAGGGAGGGTAGAGAGGGAGGGTAGAGGCAGAGGGACAGATGGAGGGTAGAGAGACATAGGGAGGGTAGAGAGACAGAGGGAGGATAGAGAGGCAGATGGAGGATAGAGACAGAGGGTGGGTAGAGAGGGAGGGTAGAGGCAGAGGGAGGGTAGAGGCAGAGGGACAGAGGGAGGGTAGAGAGACAGAGGGAGGATAGAGACAGAGGGAGGGTAGAGAGACATAGGGAGGGTAGAGAGACAGAGGGAGGGTAGAGAGACAGAGGGAGGATAGAGAGGCAGAGGGAGGATAGAGACAGAGGGAGGGTAGAGAGGGAGGGTAGTGGCAGAGGGAGGATAGAGACAGAGGGAGGGTAGAGAGACATAGGGAGGGTAGAGAGACAGAGGGAGGATAGAGAGGCAGAGGGAGGATAGAGACAGAGGGAGGGTAGAGAGGGAGGGTAGTGGCAGAGGGAGGATAGGATCAGAGGGACAGAGGGAGGGTAGAGACAGAGGGAGGGTAGAGACAGAGGGACAGAGGGAGGGTAGAGGCAGAGGGACAGAGGGAGGGTAGAGACAGAGGGACAGAGGGAGGGTAGAGGCAGAGGGACAGAGGGAGGGTAGAGACAGAGGGAGGGTAGAGACAGAGGGACAGAGGGAGGATAGAGGCAGAGGGACAGAGGGAGGGTAGAGACAGAGGGAGGGTAGAGACAGAGGGAGGATAGAGGCATAGGGACACAGGGAGGGTAGAGACAGAGGTACAGAGGGAGGATAGGATCAGAGGGACAGAGGGAGGGTAGAGACAGAGGGAGGGTAGAGACAGAGGGACAGAGGGAGGGTAGAGGCAGAGGGACAGAGGGAGGGTAGAGACAGATGGAGGGTAGAGACAGAGGGACAGAGGGAGGATAGAGGCAGAGGGACAGAGGGAGGGTAGAAACAGAGGGAGGGAAAAGACAGAGGGAGGATAGAGGCAGATGGACAGAGGGAGGGTAGAGACAGAGGTACAGAGGGAGGATAGAGACAGAGGGACAGAGGGAGGATAGAGGCAGAGGGACAGAGGGAGGGTAGAGACAGAGTTACAGAGGGAGGATAGAGACAGAGGGACAGAGGGAGGATAGAGGCAGAGGGACAGAGGGAGCGTAGAGACAGAGGGAGGGTAGAGACAGAGGGACAGAGGGAGGATAGAGGCAGAGGGACAGAGGGAGGGTAGAGACAGAGGGAGGGTAGAGACAGAGGGACAGAGGGAGGGTAGAGACAGAGGGAGGGTAGAGACAGATGGAGGGTAGAGGCAGAGGGACAGAGGGAGGGTAGAGAGACAGAGGGAGGGTAGAGACAGAGGGAGGATAGAGACAGAGGGAGGGTAGAGACAGAGGGAGGATAGAGACAGAGGGAGGACAGAGACAGAGGGAGGGTAGAGGCAGAGGGAGGATAGAGACAGAGGGAGGGTAGAGGCAGAGGGAGGGTAGAGGCAGAGGGAGGATAGAGACAGAGGGAGGGTAGAGGCAGAGGGACAGCGGGAGGGTAGAGAGACAGAGGGAGGATAGAGACAGAGGGAGGACAGAGACAGAGGGAGGGTAGAGACAGAGGGAGGGTAGAGACATAGGGAGGATAGAGACAGAGGGAGGACAGAGACAGAGTGAGGGTAGAGACATAGGGAGGATAGAGACAGAGGGAGGGTAGAGAGGGAGGGTAAAGGCAGAGGGAGGGTAGAGGCAGAGGGACAGAGGGAGTGTAGGGAGACATAGAGAGGGTAGAGAGACAGAGGGAGGATAGAGAGGCAGAGGGAGGACAGAGACAGAGGGAGGGTAGAGACATAGGGAGGGTAGAGACATAGGGAGGGTAGAGAGACAGAGGGAGGATAGAGAGACAGAGGGAGGGTAGAGTCAGAGGGACAGAGGGAGGGTAGAGGCAGAGGGACAGAGGGAGGGTAGAGACAGAGGGAGGGTAGAGACAGAGGGACAGAGGGAGGATAGAGGCAGAGGGACAGAGGGAGGGTAGAGACAGAGGGAGGGTAGAGACAGAGGGAGGATAGAGGCATAGGGACACAGGGAGGGTAGAGACAGAGGTACAGAGGGAGGATAGGATCAGAGGGACAGAGGGAGGGTAGAGACAGAGGGAGGGTAGAGACAGAGGGACAGAGGGAGGGTAGAGGCAGAGGGACAGAGGGAGGGTAGAGACAGATGGAGGGTAGAGACAGAGGGACAGAGGGAGGATAGAGGCAGAGGGACAGAGGGAGGGTAGAAACAGAGGGAGGGTAAAGACAGAGGGAGGATAGAGGCAGATGGACAGAGGGAGGGTAGAGACAGAGGTACAGAGGGAGGATAGAGACAGAGGGACAGAGGGAGGATAGAGGCAGAGGGACAGAGGGAGGGTAGAGACAGAGTTACAGAGGGAGGATAGAGACAGAGGGACAGAGGGAGGATAGAGGCAGAGGGACAGAGGGAGCGTAGAGACAGAGGGAGGGTAGAGACAGAGGGACAGAGGGAGGATAGAGGCAGAGGGACAGAGGGAGGGTAGAGACAGAGGGAGGGTAGAGACAGAGGGACAGAGGGAGGGTAGAGACAGAGGGAGGGTAGAGACAGATGGAGGGTAGAGGCAGAGGGACAGATGGAGGGTAGAGAGACATAGGGAGGGTAGAGAGACAGAGGGAGGATAGAGAGGCAGATGGAGGATAGAGACAGAGGGTGGGTAGAGAGGGAGGGTAGAGGCAGAGGGACAGAGGGAGGGTAGAGAGACAGAGGGAGGATAGAGAGGCAGAGGGATGATAGAGACAGAGGGAGGGTAGAGAGGGAGGGTAGTTGCAGAGGGAGGGTAGAGTCAGAGGGAGGATAGAGACAGAGGGAGGACAGAGACAGAGGGAGGGTAGAGGCAGATTGAGGATAGAGACAGAGGGAGGGTAGAGGCAGAGGGACAGCGGGAGGGTAGAGAGACAGAGGGAGGATAGAGACAGAGGGAGGAAAGAGACAGAGGGTGGGTAGAGACAGAGGGAGGGTAGAGACATAGGGAGGATAGAGACAGAGGGAGGACAGAGACAGAGGGAGGGTAGAGACATAGGGAGGACAGAGACAGAGGGTGGGTAGAGACAGAGGGAGGACAGAGACAGAGGGAGGGTAGAGACAGAGGGAGGATAGAGACAGAGGGAGGGTAGAGACAGAGGGAGGATAGAGACAGAGGGAGGACAGAGACAGAGGGAGGGTAGAGTCAGAGGGAGGATAGAGACAGAGGGAGGACAGAGACAGAGGGAGGGTAGAGGCAGATTGAGGATAGAGACAGAGGGAGGGTAGAGGCAGAGGGACAGCGGGAGGGTAGAGAGACAGAGGGAGGATAGAGACAGAGGGAGGAAAGAGACAGAGGGTGGGTAGAGACAGAGGGAGGGTAGAGACATAGGGAGGATAGAGACAGAGGGAGGACAGAGACAGAGGGAGGGTAGAGACATAGGGAGGATAGAGACAGAGGGAGGACAGAGACAGAGGGAGGGTAGAGGCAGATTGAGGATAGAGACAGAGGGAGGGTAGAGGCAGAGGGACAGCGGGAGGGTAGAGAGACAGAGGGAGGATAGAGACAGAGGGAGGAAAGAGACAGAGGGTGGGTAGAGACAGAGGGAGGGTAGAGACATAGGGAGGATAGAGACAGAGGGAGGACAGAGACAGAGGGAGGGTAGAGACATAGGGAGGACAGAGACAGAGGGTGGGTAGAGACAGAGGGAGGACAGAGACAGAGGGAGGGTAGAGACAGAGGGAGGATAGAGACAGAGGGAGGGTAGAGACAGAGGGAGGATAGAGACAGAGGGAGGACAGAGACAGAGGGAGGGTAGAGGCAGAGGGAGGATAGAGACAGAGGGAGGGTTAGAGGCAGAGGGACAGCGGGAGGGTAGAGAGACATAGGGAGGGTAGAGAGACAGAGGGAGGATAGAGAGGCAGAGGGAGGACAGAGACAGAGGGAGGGTAGAGACAGAGGGAGGGTAGAGACCTAGGGAGGGTAGAGAGACATAGGGAGGGTAGAGAGACAGAGGGAGGATAGAGAGGCAGAGGGAGCACAGAGACAGAGGGAGGGTAGAGGGAGGATAGAGACAAAGGGACAGAGGGAGGATAGAGGCAGAGGGACAGAGGGAGGGTAGAGACAGAGGGAGGGTAGAGACAGAGGGACAGAGGGAGGATAGAGACAGAGGGACAGAGGGAGGGTAGAGGCAGATGGAGGGTAGAGACAGAGGGAGGGTAGAGGCAGAGAGACAGATGGAGGATAGAGAGGCAGAGTGAGGACAGAGACAGAGGGAGGGTAGAGACAGAGGGAGGGTAGAGACATAAGGAGGGTAGAGGCAGAGGGACAGAGGGAGGGTAGAGACAGAGGGAGTGTAGAGACAGAGGGAGGGTAGAGGCAGAGGGACAAAGGGGGGGTAGAGAGACAGATGGAGGATAGAGAGGCAGAGGGAGGATAGAGAGGCAGAGGGAGGATAGAGACAGAGGGAGGGTAGAGAGGGAGGGTAGAGGCAGAGGGACAGATGGAGGGTAGAGAGACATAGGGAGGGTAGAGAGACAGAGGGAGGATAGAGAGGCAGATGGAGGATAGAGACAGAGGGTGGGTAGAGAGGGAGGGTAGAGGCAGAGGGAGGGTAGAGGCAGAGGGACAGAGGGAGGGTAGAGAGACAGAGGGAGGATAGAGACAGAGGGAGGGTAGAGAGACATAGGGAGGGTAGAGAGACAGAGGGAGGGTAGAGAGACAGAGGGAGGATAGAGAGGCAGAGGGAGGATAGAGACAGAGGGAGGGTAGAGAGGGAGGGTAGTGGCAGAGGGAGGATAGAGACAGAGGGAGGGTAGAGAGGGAGGGTAGTGGCAGAGGGAGGATAGGATCAGAGGGAGGGTAGAGAGGGAGGGTAGAGAGACAGAGGGAGGGTAGAGACAGAGGGAGGATAGAGACAGAGGGAGGGTAGAGACAGAGGGAGGATAGAGACAGAGGGAGGACAGAGACAGAGGGAGGGTAGAGGCAGAGGGAGGATAGAGACAGAGGGAGGGTAGAGGCAGAGGGAGGGTAGAGGCAGAGGGAGGATAGAGACAGAGGGAGGGTAGAGGCAGAGGGACAGCGGGAGGGTAGAGAGACAGAGGGAGGATAGAGACAGAGGGAGGACAGAGACAGAGGGAGGGTAAAGACAGAGGGAGGGTAGAGACATAGGGAGGATAGAGACAGAGGGAGGACAGAGACAGAGTGAGGGTAGAGACATAGGGAGGATAGAGACAGAGGGAGGGTAGAGAGGGAGGGTAAAGGCAGAGGGAGGGTAGAGGCAGAGGGACAGAGGGAGTGTAGGGAGACATAGAGAGGGTAGAGAGACAGAGGGAGGATAGAGAGGCAGAGGGAGGACAGAGACAGAGGGAGGGTAGAGACATAGGGAGGGTAGAGACATAGGGAGGGTAGAGAGACAGAGGGAGGATAGAGAGGCAGAGGGAGGGTAGAGTCAGAGGGACAGAGGGAGGGTAGAGAGACATAGGGAGGGTAGAGAGACAGAGGGAGGATAGAGAGGCAGAGGGAGGACAGAGACAGAGGGAGGGTAGAGACATAGGGAGGGTAGAGACATAGGGAGGGTAGAGAGACAGAGGGAGGATAGAGAGGCAGAGGGAGGGTAGAGTCAGAGGGACAGAGGGAGGGTAGAGACATAGGGAGGGTAGAGAGACAGAGGGAGGATAGAGAGACAGAGGGAGGGTAGAGTCAGAGGGACAGAGGGAGGGTAGAGGCAGAGGGACAGAGGGAGGGTAGAGACAGAGGGAGGGTAGAGACAGAGGGACAGAGGGAGGATAGAGGCAGAGGGACAGAGGGAGGGTAGAGACAGAGGGAGGGTAGAGACAGAGGGAGGATAGAGGCATAGGGACACAGGGAGGGTAGAGACAGAGGTACAGAGGGAGGATAGGATCAGAGGGACAGAGGGAGGGTAGAGACAGAGGGAGGGTAGAGACAGAGGGACAGAGGGAGGGTAGAGGCAGAGGGACAGAGGGAGGGTAGAGACAGATGGAGGGTAGAGACAGAGGGACAGAGGGAGGATAGAGGCAGAGGGACAGAGGGAGGGTAGAAACAGAGGGAGGGTAAAGACAGAGGGAGGATAGAGGCAGATGGACAGAGGGAGGGTAGAGACAGAGGTACAGAGGGAGGATAGAGACAGAGGGACAGAGGGAGGATAGAGGCAGAGGGACAGAGGGAGGGTAGAGACAGAGTTACAGAGGGAGGATAGAGACAGAGGGACAGAGGGAGGATAGAGGCAGAGGGACAGAGGGAGCGTAGAGACAGAGGGAGGGTAGAGACAGAGGGACAGAGGGAGGATAGAGGCAGAGGGACAGAGGGAGTGTAGAGACAGAGGGAGGGTAGAGACAGAGGGACAGAGGGAGGGTAGAGACAGAGGGAGGGTAGAGACAGATGGAGGGTAGAGGCAGAGGGACAGAGGGAGGGTAGAGAGACAGAGGGAGGGTAGAGACAGAGGGAGGATAGAGACAGAGGGAGGGTAGAGACAGAGGGAGGATAGAGACAGAGGGAGGACAGAGACAGAGGGAGGGTAGAGGCAGAGGGAGGATAGAGACAGAGGGAGGGTAGAGGCAGAGGGAGGGTAGAGGCAGAGGGAGGATAGAGACAGAGGGAGGACAGAGACAGAGTGAGGGTAGAGACATAGGGAGGATAGAGACAGAGGGAGGGTAGAGAGGGAGGGTAAAGGCAGAGGGAGGGTAGAGGCAGAGGGACAGAGGGAGTGTAGGGAGACATAGAGAGGGTAGAGAGACAGAGGGAGGATAGAGAGGCAGAGGGAGGACAGAGACAGAGGGAGGGTAGAGACATAGGGAGGGTAGAGACATAGGGAGGGTAGAGAGACAGAGGGAGGATAGAGAGACAGAGGGAGGGTAGAGTCAGAGGGACAGCGGGAGGGTAGAGAGACAGAGGGAGGATAGAGACAGAGGGAGGACAGAGACAGAGGGAGGGTAGAGACAGAGGGAGGGTAGAGACATAGGGAGGATAGAGACAGAGGGAGGACAGAGACAGAGTGAGGGTAGAGACATAGGGAGGATAGAGACAGAGGGAGGGTAGAGAGGGAGGGTAAAGGCAGAGGGAGGGTAGAGGCAGAGGGACAGAGGGAGTGTAGGGAGACATAGAGAGGGTAGAGAGACAGAGGGAGGATAGAGAGGCAGAGGGAGGACAGAGACAGAGGGAGGGTAGAGACATAGGGAGGGTAGAGACATAGGGAGGGTAGAGAGACAGAGGGAGGATAGAGAGACAGAGGGAGGGTAGAGTCAGAGGGACAGAGGGAGGGTAGAGAGACATAGGGAGGGTAGAGAGACAGAGGGAGGACAGAGACAGAGGGAGGGTAGAGACAGAGGGAGGGAAGAGAGGGAGGGTAGAGGCAGAGGGACAGAGGGAGGGTAGAGAGGGAGGGTAGAGACAGAGGGAGGGTAGAGGCAGAGGGACAGAGGGAGGGTAGAGAGACAGAGGAACAGAGGGAGTGTAGGGAGACATAGGGAGGGTAGAGAGACAGAGGGAGGATAGAGAGGCAGAGGGAGGACAGAGACAGAGGGAGGGTAGAGACAGAGGGAGGGAAGAGAGGGAGGGTAGAGGCAGAGGGACAGAGGGAGGGTAGAGAGGGAGGGTAGAGACAGAGGGAGGGTAGAGACAGAGGGACAGAGGGAGGGTAGAGGCAGAGGGACAGAGGGAGGGTAGAGACAGAGGGAGGGTAGAGACAGAGGGACAGAGGGAGGATAGAGGCAGAGGGAGGACAGAGACAGAGGGAGGGTAGAGACAGAGGGAGGGTAGAGACATAGGGAGGATAGAGACAGAGGGAGGACAGAGACAGAGGGAGGGTAGAGAGGGAGGGTAAAGGCAGAGGGAGGGTAGAGGCAGAGGGACAGAGGGAGTGTAGGGAGACATAGAGAGGGTAGAGAGACAGAGGGAGGATAGAGAGGCAGAGGGAGGACAGAGACAGAGGGAGGGTAGAGACATAGGGAGGGTAGAGACATAGGGAGGGTAGAGAGACAGAGGGAGGATAGAGAGGCAGAGGGAGGGTAGAGTCAGAGGGACAAAGGGAGGGTAGAGAGACATAGGGAGGGTAGAGAGACAGAGGGAGGATAGAGAGGCAGAGGAACAGAGGGAGTGTAGGGAGACATAGGGAGGGTAGAGAGACAGAGGGAGGATAGAGAGGCAGAGGGAGGACAGAGACAGAGGGAGGGTAGAGACAGAGGGAGGGTAGAGAGGGAGGGTAGAGGCAGAGGGACAGAGGGAGGGTAGAGAGGGAGGGTAGAGACAGAGGGAGGGTAGAGGCAGAGGGACAGAGGGAGGGTAGAGAGACAGAGGGAGGATAGAGAGGCAGAGGGAGGATAGAGACAGAGGGAGGGTAGAGAGGGAGGGTAGTGGCAGAGGGAGGATAGGATCAGAGGGACAGAGGGAGGGTAGAGACAGAGGGAGGGTAGAGACAGAGGGACAGAGGGAGGGTAGAGGCAGAGGGACAGAGGGAGGGTAGAGACAGAGGGACAGAGGGAGGGACAGAGGGAGGGTAGAGGCAGAGGGACAGAGGGAGGGAAGAGACAGAGGGAGGGTAGAGACAGAGGGAGGATAGAGGCATAGGGACACAGGGAGGGTAGAGGCAGAGGGACAGAGGGAGGATAGAGGCAGAGGGACAGAGGGAGGGTAGAGACAGAGGGAGGGTAGAGACAGAGGGAGGATAGAGGCATAGGGACACAGGGAGGGTAGAGACAGAGGTACAGAGGGAGGATAGGATCAGAGGGACAGAGGGAGGGTAGAGGCAGAGGGACAGAGGGAGGGTAGAGACAGAGGGAGGGTAGAGACAGAGGGACAGAGGGAGGATAGAGGCAGAGGGACAGAGGGAGGGTAGAAACAGAGGGAGGGTAAAGACAGAGGGAGGATAGAGGCAGATGGACAGAGGGAGGGTGGAGACAGAGGAACAGAGGGAGGATAGAGACAGAGGGACAGAGGGAGGATAGAGGCAGAGGGACAGAGGGAGGGTAGAGACAGAGAGAGGGAAGAGGCAGAGGGAGGGTAGAGGCAGAGGGACAGAGGGAGGGTAGAGGCAGAGGGAGGGTAGAGGCAGAGGGAGGGTAGAGGCAGAGGGAGGGTGGAGGCAGAGGGACAGAGGGAGGATAGAGGCAGAGGGAGGGTAGAGGCAGAGGGAGGGTAGAGGCAGAAGGACAGAGGGAGGGTAGAGACAGAGGGACAGAGGGAGGGTAGAGACAGAGGGACAGAGGGAGGGTAGAGACAGAGGGAGGGTAGAGACAGAGGGACAGAGGGAGGGTAGATGCAGAGGGACAGAGGGAGGGTAGAGGCAGAGGGACAGAGGGAGGGTAGAGGCAGAGGGACAGAGGGAGGATAGAGGCAAAGGGACAGAGGGAGGGTAGAGGCAGAGGGACAGAGGGAGGGTAGAGGCAGAGGGACAGAGGGAGGGTAGTTGCAGAGGGACAGAGGGATGGCAGAGGCAGAGGGACAGAGGGAGGGTAGAGGCAGAGGGAAAGAGGGAGGGTAGAGGCAGAGGGACAGAGGGAGGGTAGAGGCAAAGGGACAGAGGGAGGGTAGAGGCAGAGGGAGGATAGAGACAGAGGGACAGAGGGAGGGTAGAGGCAGAGGGACAGAGGGAGGGTAGAGGCAGAGGGACAGAGGGAGGGTAGAGGCAGAGTGACAGAGGGAGGGTAGAGGAAGAGGGACAGAGGGAGGGTAGAGGCAGAGGGACAGAGGGAGGATAGAGGCAGAGGGACAGAGGGAGGGTAGAGGCAGAGGGACAGAGGGAGGGTAGAGGCAGAGGGACAGAGGGAGGATAGAGGCAGAGGGACAGAGGGAGGGTAGAGGAAGAGGGACAGAGGGAGGGTAGAGGCAGAGGGACAGAGGGAGGGTAGAGGCATAGGGACAGAGGGAGGGTAGAGACAGAGGGACAGAGGGAGGGTAGAGGCAGAGGGACAGAGGGAGGGTAGAGGAAGAGGGACAGAGGGAGGGTAGAGGCAGATGGACAGAGGGAGGGTAGAGGCAGAGGGACAGAGGGAGGGTAGAGGTAGAGGGACAGAGGGAGGGTAGAGACAGAGGGAGGGTAGAGACAGAGGGACAGAGGGAGGGTAGAGGCAGAGGGACAGAGGGAGGGTAGAGACAGAGGGAGGGTAGAGACAGAGGGACAGAGGGAGGATAGAGGCAGAGGGACAGAGGGAGGGTAGAGACAGAGGGACAGAGGGAGGATAGAGACAGAGGGACAGAGGGAGGGTAGAGGCAGAGGGACAGAGGTAGGGTAGAGGCAGAGGGAAAGAGGGAGGTTAGAGGCAGAGGGACAGAGGGAGTGTAGAGGCAAAGGGACAGAGGGAGGGTAGAGGTAGAGGGACAGAGGGAGGGTAGAGGCAGAGGGAAAGAGGGAGGGTAGAGGCAGAGGGACAGAGGGAGGGTAGAGGCAGAGGGACAGAGGGAGGGTAGAGGCAGAGGGACAGAGGGAAGGTAGAGGCAGAGGGACAGAGGGAGGGTAGAGGCTGAGGGACAGAGGGAGGGTAGAAGCAGATGGACAGAGGGAGGGTAGAGGCAGAGGGACAGAGGGAGGGTAGAGGAAGAGGGACAGAGGGAGGGTAGAGGCAGAGGGACAGAAGGAGGGTAGAGGCAGAGGGACAGAGGGAGGGTAGAGGCAGAGGGACAGAGGGAGGGTAGAGGAAGAGGGACAGAGGGAGGGTAGAGGCAGAGGGACAGAGGGAGGGTAGAGGCATAGGGACAGAGGGAGGGTAGAGGCAGAGGGACAGAGGGAGGGTAGAGGCAGAGGGACAGAGGGAGGGTAGAGGCAGAAGGACAGAGGGAGGGTAGAGGCAGATGGACAGAGGGAGGGTAGAGGCAGAGGGACAGAGGGAGGGTAGAGAGGCAGAGGGAGGGTAGAGTCAGAGGGACAAAGGGAGGATAGAGAGACATAGGGAGGGTAGAGAGACAGGGGGAGGATAGAGAGGCAGAGGAACAGAGGGAGTGTAGGGAGACATAGGGAGGGTAGAGAGACAGAGGGAGGATAGAGAGGCAGAGGGAGGACAGAGACAGAGGGAGGGTAGAGACAGAGGGAGGGTAGAGAGGGAGGGTAGAGGCAGAGGGACAGAGGGAGGGTAGAGAGGGAGGGTAGAGACAGAGGGAGGGTAGAGGCAGAGGGACAGAGGGAGGGTAGAGAGACAGAGGGAGGATAGAGAGGCAGAGGGAGGATAGAGACAGAGGGAGGGTAGAGAGGGAGGGTAGTGGCAGAGGGAGGATAGGATCAGAGGGACAGAGGGAGGGTAGAGACAGAGGGAGGGTAGAGACAGAGGGACAGAGGGAGGGTAGAGGCAGAGGGACAGAGGGAGGGTAGAGACAGAGGGACAGAGGGAGGGTAGAGGCAGAGGGACAGAGGGAGGGTAGAGACAGAGGGAGGGTAGAGACAGAGGGAGGATAGAGGCATAGGGACACAGGGAGGGTAGAGGCAGAGGGACAGAGGGAGGATAGAGGCAGAGGGACAGAGGGAGGGTAGAGACAGAGGGAGGGTAGAGACAGAGGGAGGATAGAGGCATAGGGACACAGGGAGGGTAGAGACAGAGGTACAGAGGGAGGATAGGATCAGAGGGACAGAGGGAGGGTAGAGGCAGAGGGACAGAGGGAGGGTAGAGACAGAGGGAGGGTAGAGACAGAGGGACAGAGGGAGGATAGAGGCAGAGGGACAGAGGGAGGGTAGAAACAGAGGGAGGGTAAAGACAGAGGGAGGATAGAGGCAGATGGACAGAGGGAGGGTGGAGACAGAGGAACAGAGGGAGGATAGAGACAGAGGGACAGAGGGAGGATAGAGGCAGAGGGACAGAGGGAGGGTAGAGACAGAGAGAGGGAAGAGGCAGAGGGAGGGTAGAGGCAGAGGGACAGAGGGAGGGTAGAGGCAGAGGGAGGGTAGAGGCAGAGGGAGGGTAGAGGCAGAGGGAGGGTGGAGGCAGAGGGACAGAGGGAGGATAGAGGCAGAGGGAGGGTAGAGGCAGAGGGAGGGTAGAGGCAGAAGGACAGAGGGAGGGTAGAGACAGAGGGACAGAGGGAGGGTAGAGACAGAGGGACAGAGGGAGGGTAGAGACAGAGGGAGGGTAGAGACAGAGGGACAGAGGGAGGGTAGATGCAGAGGGACAGAGGGAGGGTAGAGGCAGAGTGACAGAGGGAGGGTAGAGGCAGAGGGACAGAGGGAGGGTAGAGGCAAAGGGACAGAGGGAGGGTAGAGGCAGAGGGACAGAGGGAGGGTAGAGGCAGAGGGACAGAGGGAGGGTAGTTGCAGAGGGACAGAGGGATGGCAGAGGCAGAGGGACAGAGGGAGGGTAGAGGCAGAGGGAAAGAGGGAGGGTAGAGGCAGAGGGACAGAGGGAGGGTAGAGGCAAAGGGACAGAGGGAGGGTAGAGGCAGAGGGAGGATAGAGACAGAGGGACAGAGGGAGGGTAGAGGCAGAGGGACAGAGGGAGGGTAGAGGCAGAGGGACAGAGGGAGGGTAGAGGCAGAGTGACAGAGGGAGGGTAGAGGAAGAGGGACAGAGGGAGGGTAGAGGCAGAGGGACAGAGGGAGGATAGAGGCAGAGGGACAGAGGGAGGGTAGAGGCAGAGGGACAGAGGGAGGGTAGAGGCAGAGGGACAGAGGGAGGATAGAGGCAGAGGGACAGAGGGAGGGTAGAGGAAGAGGGACAGAGGGAGGGTAGAGGCAGAGGGACAGAGGGAGGGTAGAGGCATAGGGACAGAGGGAGGGTAGAGACAGAGGGACAGAGGGAGGGTAGAGGCAGAGGGACAGAGGGAGGGTAGAGGAAGAGGGACAGAGGGAGGGTAGAGGCAGATGGACAGAGGGAGGGTAGAGGCAGAGGGACAGAGGGAGGGTAGAGGTAGAGGGACAGAGGGAGGGTAGAGACAGAGGGAGGGTAGAGACAGAGGGACAGAGGGACAGAGGGATGGTAGAGGCAGAGGGACAGAGGGAGGGTAGAGACAGAGGGAGGGTAGAGACAGAGGGACAGAGGGAGGATAGAGGCAGAGGGACAGAGGGAGGGTAGAGACAGAGGGACAGAGGGAGGATAGAGACAGAGGGACAGAGGGAGGGTAGAGGCAGAGGGACAGAGGTAGGGTAGAGGCAGAGGGAAAGAGGGAGGTTAGAGGCAGAGGGACAGAGGGAGTGTAGAGGCAAAGGGACAGAGGGAGGGTAGAGGTAGAGGGACAGAGGGAGGGTAGAGGCAGAGGGAAAGAGGGAGGGTAGAGGCAGAGGGACAGAGGGAGGGTAGAGGCAGAGGGACAGAGGGAGGGTAGAGGCAGAGGGACAGAGGGAAGGTAGAGGCAGAGGGACAGAGGGAGGGTAGAGGCTGAGGGACAGAGGGAGGGTAGAAGCAGATGGACAGAGGGAGGGTAGAGGCAGAGGGACAGAGGGAGGGTAGAGGCAGAGGGACAGAGGGAGGGTAGAGGAAGAGGGACAGAGGGAGGGTAGAGGCAGAGGGACAGAAGGAGGGTAGAGGCAGAGGGACAGAGGGAGGGTAGAGGCAGAGGGACAGAGGGAGGGTAGAGGAAGAGGGACAGAGGGAGGGTAGAGGCAGAGGGACAGAGGGAGGGTAGAGGCATAGGGACAGAGGGAGGGTAGAGGCAGAGGGACAGAGGGAGGGTAGAGGCAGAGGGACAGAGGGAGGGTAGAGGCAGAAGGACAGAGGGAGGGTAGAGGCAGATGGACAGAGGGAGGGTAGAGGCAGAGGGACAGAGGGAGGGTAGAGGCAGAGGGAGGGTAGAGACAGAGGGACAGAGGGAGGGTAGAGTCAGAGAGACAGAGGGAGGGTAGAGACAGAGGGAGGGTAGAGACAGAGGGACAGAGGGACAGAGGGAGGGTAGAGACAGAGGGAGGGTAGAGACAGAGGGAGGGTAGAGGCAGAGGGACAGAGGGAGGGTAGAGAGACAGAGGGAGGGTAGAGACAGAGGGAGGATAGAGACAGAGGGAGGGTAGAGACAGAGGGAGGATAGAGACAGAGGGAGGACAGAGACAGAGGGAGGGTAGAGGCAGAGGGAGGATAGAGACAGAGGGAGAGTAGAGGCAGAAGGACAGCGGGAGGGTAGAGAGACAGAGGGAGGATAGAGACATAGGGAGGATAGAGGCAGAGGGAGGACAGAGACAGAGGGAGGGTAGAGACATAGGGAGGACAGAGACAGAGGGAGGGTAGAGGCAGAGGGAGGATAGAGACAGAGGGACACAGGGAGGGTAGAGATAGAGGGACAGAGGGAGGATAGAGACAGAGGGACAGAGGGAGGATAGAGGCAGAGGGACAGAGGGAGGGTAGAGACAGAGGGAGGGTAGAGGAAGAGGGACAGAGGGAGGGTAGAGGCAGAGGGACAGAGGGAGGATAGAGGCAGAGGGACAGAGGGAGGGTAGAGGCAGAGGGACAGAGGGAGGGTAGAGGCAGAGGGACAGAGGGAGGATAGAGGCAGAGGGACAGAGGGAGGGTAGAGGAAGAGGGACAGAGGGAGGGAAGAGGCAGAGGGACAGAGGGAGGGTAGAGGCATAGGGACAGAGGGAGGGTAGAGACAGAGGGACAGAGGGAGGGTAGAGGCAGAGGGACAGAGGGAGGGTAGAGGCAGAGGGACAGAGGGAGGGTAGAGGCAGAGGGACAGAGGGAGGGTAGAGGTAGAGGGACAGAGGGAGGGTAGAGACAGAGGGAGGGTAGAGACAGAGGGACAGAGGGAGGGTAGAGGCAGAGGGACAGAGGGAGGGTAGAGACAGAGGGAGGGTAGAGGCAGAGGGACAGAGGGAGGATAGAGGCAGAGGGACAGAGGGAGGGTAGAGACAGAGGGACAGAGGGAGGATAGAGACAGAGGGACAGAGGGAGGGTAGAGGCAGAGGGACAGAGGTAGGGTAGAGGCAGAGGGAAAGAGGGAGGTTAGAGGCAGAGGGACAGAGGGAGTGTAGAGGCAAAGGGACAGAGGGAGGGTAGAGGTAGAGGGACAGAGGGAGGGTAGAGGCAGAGGGAAAGAGGGAGGGTAGAGGCAGAGGGACAGAGGGAGGGTAGAGGCAGAGGGACAGAGGGAGGGTAGAGGCAGAGGGACAGAGGGAAGGTAGAAGCAGAGGGACAGAGGGAGGGTAGAGGCTGACGGACAGAGGGAGGGTAGAAGCAGATGGACAGAGGGAGGGTAGAGGCAGAGGGACAGAGGGAGGGTAGAGGAAGAGGGACAGAGGGAGGGTAGAGGCAGAGGGACAGAAGGAGGGTAGAGGCAGAGGGACAGAGGGAGGGTAGAGGCAGATGGACAGAGGGAGGGTAGAGGCAGAGGGACAGAGGGAGGGTAGAGGTAGAGGGACAGAGGGAGGGTAGAGACAGAGGGAGGGTAGAGACAGAGGGACAGAGGGAGGATAGAGGCAGAGGGAGGGTAGAGACAGAGGGACAGAGGGAGGATAGAGGCAGAGGGACAGAGGGAGGGTAGAGACAGAGGGACAGAGGGAGGATAGAGACAGAGGGACAGAGGGAGGGTAGAGACAGAGGGAGGGTAGAGACAGAGGGACAGAGGGAGGGTAGAGGCAGAGGGACAGAGGGAGGGTAGAGACAGAGGGAGGGTAGAGACAGAGGGACAGAGGGAGGGTAGAGGCAGAGGGACAGAGGGAGGGTAGAGACAGAGGGAGGGTAGAGACAGAGGGACAGAGGGAGGATAGAGGCAGAGGGACAGAGGGAGGGTAGAGACAGAGGGACAGAGGGAGGATAGAGACAGAGGGACAGAGGGAGGGTAGAGGCAGAGGGACAGAGGTAGGGTAGAGGCAGAGGGAAAGAGGGAGGTTAGAGGCAGAGGGACAGAGGGAGTGTAGAGGCAAAGGGACAGAGGGAGGGTAGAGGTAGAGGGACAGAGGGAGGGTAGAGGCAGAGGGAAAGAGGGAGGGTAGAGGCAGAGGGACAGAGGGAGGGTAGAGGCAGAGGGACAGAGGGAGGGTAGAGGCAGAGGGACAGAGGGAAGGTAGAGGCAGAGGGACAGAGGGAGGGTAGAGACAGAGGGACAGAGGGACAGAGGGAGGGTAGAGACAGAGGGAGGGTAGAGACAGAGGGAGGGTAGAGGCAGAGGGACAGAGGGAGGGTAGAGAGACAGAGGGAGGGTAGAGACAGAGGGAGGATAGAGACAGAGGGAGGGTAGAGACAGAGGGAGGATAGAGACAGAGGGAGGACAGAGACAGAGGGAGGGTAGAGGCAGAGGGAGGATAGAGACAGAGGGAGAGTAGAGGCAGAAGGACAGCGGGAGGGTAGAGAGACAGAGGGAGGATAGAGACATAGGGAGGATAGAGGCAGAGGGAGGACAGAGACAGAGGGAGGGTAGAGACATAGGGAGGACAGAGACAGAGGGAGGGTAGAGGCAGAGGGAGGATAGAGACAGAGGGACACAGGGAGGGTAGAGATAGAGGGACAGAGGGAGGATAGAGACAGAGGGACAGAGGGAGGATAGAGGCAGAGGGACAGAGGGAGGGTAGAGACAGAGGGAGGGTAGAGGAAGAGGGACAGAGGGAGGGTAGAGGCAGAGGGACAGAGGGAGGATAGAGGCAGAGGGACAGAGGGAGGGTAGAGGCAGAGGGACAGAGGGAGGGTAGAGGCAGAGGGACAGAGGGAGGATAGAGGCAGAGGGACAGAGGGAGGGTAGAGGAAGAGGGACAGAGGGAGGGAAGAGGCAGAGGGACAGAGGGAGGGTAGAGGCATAGGGACAGAGGGAGGGTAGAGACAGAGGGACAGAGGGAGGGTAGAGGCAGAGGGACAGAGGGAGGGTAGAGGCAGAGGGACAGAGGGAGGGTAGAGGCAGAGGGACAGAGGGAGGGTAGAGGTAGAGGGACAGAGGGAGGGTAGAGACAGAGGGAGGGTAGAGACAGAGGGACAGAGGGAGGGTAGAGGCAGAGGGACAGAGGGAGGGTAGAGACAGAGGGAGGGTAGAGGCAGAGGGACAGAGGGAGGATAGAGGCAGAGGGACAGAGGGAGGGTAGAGACAGAGGGACAGAGGGAGGATAGAGACAGAGGGACAGAGGGAGGGTAGAGGCAGAGGGACAGAGGTAGGGTAGAGGCAGAGGGAAAGAGGGAGGTTAGAGGCAGAGGGACAGAGGGAGTGTAGAGGCAAAGGGACAGAGGGAGGGTAGAGGTAGAGGGACAGAGGGAGGGTAGAGGCAGAGGGAAAGAGGGAGGGTAGAGGCAGAGGGACAGAGGGAGGGTAGAGGCAGAGGGACAGAGGGAGGGTAGAGGCAGAGGGACAGAGGGAAGGTAGAAGCAGAGGGACAGAGGGAGGGTAGAGGCTGACGGACAGAGGGAGGGTAGAAGCAGATGGACAGAGGGAGGGTAGAGGCAGAGGGACAGAGGGAGGGTAGAGGAAGAGGGACAGAGGGAGGGTAGAGGCAGAGGGACAGAAGGAGGGTAGAGGCAGAGGGACAGAGGGAGGGTAGAGGCAGATGGACAGAGGGAGGGTAGAGGCAGAGGGACAGAGGGAGGGTAGAGGTAGAGGGACAGAGGGAGGGTAGAGACAGAGGGAGGGTAGAGACAGAGGGACAGAGGGAGGATAGAGGCAGAGGGAGGGTAGAGACAGAGGGACAGAGGGAGGATAGAGGCAGAGGGACAGAGGGAGGGTAGAGACAGAGGGACAGAGGGAGGATAGAGACAGAGGGACAGAGGGAGGGTAGAGACAGAGGGAGGGTAGAGACAGAGGGACAGAGGGAGGGTAGAGGCAGAGGGACAGAGGGAGGGTAGAGACAGAGGGAGGGTAGAGACAGAGGGACAGAGGGAGGGTAGAGGCAGAGGGACAGAGGGAGGGTAGAGACAGAGGGAGGGTAGAGACAGAGGGACAGAGGGAGGATAGAGGCAGAGGGACAGAGGGAGGGTAGAGACAGAGGGACAGAGGGAGGATAGAGACAGAGGGACAGAGGGAGGGTAGAGGCAGAGGGACAGAGGTAGGGTAGAGGCAGAGGGAAAGAGGGAGGTTAGAGGCAGAGGGACAGAGGGAGTGTAGAGGCAAAGGGACAGAGGGAGGGTAGAGGTAGAGGGACAGAGGGAGGGTAGAGGCAGAGGGAAAGAGGGAGGGTAGAGGCAGAGGGACAGAGGGAGGGTAGAGGCAGAGGGACAGAGGGAGGGTAGAGGCAGAGGGACAGAGGGAAGGTAGAGGCAGAGGGACAGAGGGAGGGTAGAGGCTGAGGGACAGAGGGAGGGTAGAAGCAGATGGACAGAGGGAGGGTAGAGGCAGAGGGACAGAGGGAGGGTAGAGGAAGAGGGACAGAGGGAGGGTAGAGGCAGAGGGACAGAAGGAGGGTAGAGGCAGAGGGACAGAGGGAGGGTAGAGGCAGAGGGACAGAGGGAGGGTAGAGGAAGAGGGACAGAGGGAGGGTAGAGGCAGAGGGACAGAGGGAGGGTAGAGGCATAGGGACAGAGGGAGGGTAGAGGCAGAGGGACAGAGGGAGGGTAGAGGCAGAGGGACAGAGGGAGGGTAGAGGCAGAAGGACAGAGGGAGGGTAGAGGCAGATGGACAGAGGGAGGGTAGAGGCAGAGGGACAGAGGGAGGGTAGAGGCAGAGGGAGGGTAGAGACAGAGGGACAGAGGGAGGGTAGAGTCAGAGAGACAGAGGGAGGGTAGAGACAGAGGGAGGGTAGAGACAGAGGGACAGAGGGACAGAGGGAGGGTAGAGACAGAGGGAGGGTAGAGACAGAGGGAGGGTAGAGGCAGAGGGACAGAGGGAGGGTAGAGAGACAGAGGGAGGGTAGAGACAGAGGGAGGATAGAGACAGAGGGAGGGTAGAGACAGAGGGAGGATAGAGACAGAGGGAGGACAGAGACAGAGGGAGGGTAGAGGCAGAGGGAGGATAGAGACAGAGGGAGAGTAGAGGCAGAAGGACAGCGGGAGGGTAGAGAGACAGAGGGAGGATAGAGACATAGGGAGGATAGAGGCAGAGGGAGGACAGAGACAGAGGGAGGGTAGAGACATAGGGAGGACAGAGACAGAGGGAGGGTAGAGGCAGAGGGAGGATAGAGACAGAGGGACACAGGGAGGGTAGAGATAGAGGGACAGAGGGAGGATAGAGACAGAGGGACAGAGGGAGGATAGAGGCAGAGGGACAGAGGGAGGGTAGAGACAGAGGGAGGGTAGAGGAAGAGGGACAGAGGGAGGGTAGAGGCAGAGGGACAGAGGGAGGATAGAGGCAGAGGGACAGAGGGAGGGTAGAGGCAGAGGGACAGAGGGAGGGTAGAGGCAGAGGGACAGAGGGAGGATAGAGGCAGAGGGACAGAGGGAGGGTAGAGGAAGAGGGACAGAGGGAGGGAAGAGGCAGAGGGACAGAGGGAGGGTAGAGGCATAGGGACAGAGGGAGGGTAGAGACAGAGGGACAGAGGGAGGGTAGAGGCAGAGGGACAGAGGGAGGGTAGAGGAAGAGGGACAGAGGGAGGGTAGAGGCAGATGGACAGAGGGAGGGTAGAGGCAGAGGGACAGAGGGAGGGTAGAGGTAGAGGGACAGAGGGAGGGTAGAGACAGAGGGAGGGTAGAGACAGAGGGACAGAGGGAGGGTAGAGGCAGAGGGACAGAGGGAGGGTAGAGACAGAGGGAGGGTAGAGACAGAGGGACAGAGGGAGGATAGAGGCAGAGGGACAGAGGGAGGGTAGAGACAGAGGGACAGAGGGAGGATAGAGACAGAGGGACAGAGGGAGGGTAGAGGCAGAGGGACAGAGGTAGGGTAGAGGCAGAGGGAAAGAGGGAGGTTAGAGGCAGAGGGACAGAGGGAGTGTAGAGGCAAAGGGACAGAGGGAGGGTAGAGGTAGAGGGACAGAGGGAGGGTAGAGGCAGAGGGAAAGAGGGAGGGTAGAGGCAGAGGGACAGAGGGAGGGTAGAGGCAGAGGGACAGAGGGAGGGTAGAGGCAGAGGGACAGAGGGAAGGTAGAAGCAGAGGGACAGAGGGAGGGTAGAGGCTGACGGACAGAGGGAGGGTAGAAGCAGATGGACAGAGGGAGGGTAGAGGCAGAGGGACAGAGGGAGGGTAGAGGAAGAGGGACAGAGGGAGGGTAGAGGCAGAGGGACAGAAGGAGGGTAGAGGCAGAGGGACAGAGGGAGGGTAGAGGCTGAGGGACAGAGGGAGGGTAGAGGAAGAGGGACAGAGGGAGGGTAGAGGCAGAGGGACAGAGGGAGGGTAGAGGCAGAGGGACAGAGGGAGGGTAGAGGCAGAGGGACAGAGGGAGGGTAGAGGCAGAGGGACAGAGGGAGGGTAGAGGCAGAGGGACAGAGGGAGGGTAGAGGCATAGGGACAGAGGGAGGGTAGAGGCAGAGGGACAGAGGGAGGGTAGAGGCAGAGGGACAGAGGGAGGGTAGAGGCAGAAGGACAGAGGGAGGGTAGAGGCAGATGGACAGAGGGAGGGTAGAGGCAGAGGGACAGAGGGAGGATAGAGGCAGAGGGACAGAGGGAGGGTAGAGACAGAGGGACAGAGGGAGGATAGAGACAGAGGGACAGAGGGAGGGTAGAGGCAGAGGGACAGAGGTAGGGTAGAGGCAGAGGGAAAGAGGGAGGTTAGAGGCAGAGGGACAGAGGGAGTGTAGAGGCAAAGGGACAGAGGGAGGGTAGAGGTAGAGGGACAGAGGGAGGGTAGAGGCAGAGGGAAAGAGGGAGGGTAGAGGCAGAGGGACAGAGGGAGGGTAGAGGCAGAGGGACAGAGGGAGGGTAGAGGCAGAGGGACAGAGGGAAGGTAGAGGCAGAGGGACAGAGGGAGGGTAGAGGCTGAGGGACAGAGGGAGGGTAGAGGTAGAGGGACAGAGGGAGGGTAGAGGCAGAGGGACAGAGGGAGGGTAGAGGCATAGGGACAGAGGGAGGGTAGAGGCAGAGGGACAGAGGGAGGGTAGAGGCAGAGGGACAGAGGGAGGGTAGAGGCAGAGGGACAGAGGGAGGGTAGAGGCAGATGGACAGAGGGAGGGTAGAGGCAGAGGGACAGAGGGAGGGTAGAGGTAGAGGGACAGAGGGAGGGTAGAGACAGAGGGAGGGTAGAGACAGAGGGAGGGTAGAGGCAGAGGGACAGAGGGAGGGTAGAGACAGAGGGAGGGTAGAGACAGAGGGACAGAGGGAGGATAGAGGCAGAGGGACAGAGGGAGGGTAGAGACAGAGGGACAGAGGGAGGATAGAGACAGAGGGACAGAGGGAGGGTAGAGGCAGAGGGACAGAGGGAGGGTAGAGGCAGAGGGACAGAGGGAGGGTATAGGCAGAGGGACAGAGGGAGGGTAGAGACAGAGGGACAGAGGGAGGGTAGAGGCAGAGGGAAAGAGGGAGGGTAGAGGCAGAGGGACAGAGGGAGGGTAGAGGCAAAGGGACAGAGGGAGGGTAGAGGCAGAGGGACAGAGGGAGGGTAGAGGCAGAGGGAAGGAGGGAGGGTAGAGGCTGAGGGACAGAGGGAGGGTAGAGGCAGAGGGAGGGTAGAAGCAGAGGGACAGAGGGAGGGTAGAGACAGAGGGACAGAGGGAGGGTAGAGGCAGAGGGACAGAGGGAGGGTAGAGGCAGAGGGACAGAGGGAGGGTAGAGGCAGAGGGACAGAGGGAGGGTAGAGGCAGAGGGACAGAGGGAGGGTAGAGGCAGAGGGACAGAGGGAGGGTAGAGGCAGAGGGACAGAGGGAGGGTAGAGGCAGAGGGACAGAGGGAGGGTAGAGGCAGAGGGACAGAGGGAGGGTAGAGGCAGAGGGACAGAGGGAGGGTAGAGGAAGAGGGACAGAGGGAGGGTAGAGGCAGAGGGACAGAAGGAGGGTAGAGGCAGAGGGACAGAGGGAGGGTAGAGGCAGAGGGACAGAGGGAGGGTAGAGGAAGAGGGACAGAGGGAGGGTAGAGGCAGAGGGACAGAGGGAGGTTAGAGGCAGAGGGACAGAGGTAGGGTAGAGGAAGAGGGACAGAGGGAGGGTAGAGGCAGAGGGACAGAGGGAGGGTAGAGGCAGAGGGACAGAGGGAGGGTAGAGGCAGAGGGAAGGAGGGAGGGTAGAGGCTGAGGGACAGAGGGAGGGTAGAAGCAGAGGGACAGAGGGAGGGTAGAGACAGAGGGACAGAGGGAGGGTAGAGGCAGAGGGACAGAGGGAGGGTAGAGGCAGAGGGACAGAGGGAGGGTAGAGGCAGAGGGACAGAGGGAGGGTAGAGGCAGAGGGACAGAGGGAGGGTAGAGGCAGAGGGACAGAGGGAGGGTAGAGGCAGAGGGACAGAGGGAGGGTAGAGGCAGAGGGACAGAGGGAGGGTAGAGGCAGAGGGACAGAGGGAGGGTAGAGGCAGAGGGACAGAGGGAGGGTAGAGGCAGAGGGACAGAGGGAGGGTAGAGGAAGAGGGACAGAGGGAGGGTAGAGGCAGAGGGACAGAAGGAGGGTAGAGGCAGAGGGACAGAGGGAGGGTAGAGGCAGAGGGACAGAGGGAGGGTAGAGGAAGAGGGACAGAGGGAGGGTAGAGGCAGAGGGACAGAGGGAGGTTAGAGGCAGAGGGACAGAGGTAGGGTAGAGGAAGAGGGACAGAGGGAGGGTAGAGGCAGAGGGACAGAGGGAGGGTAGAGGCAGAAGGACAGAGGGAGGGTAGAGACAGAGGGAGGGTAGAGGCAGAGGGACAGAGGGAGGGTAGAGGCAGAGGGACAGAGGGAGGGTAGAGGCAGAGGGACAGAGGGAGGGTAGAGGCAGAGGGACAGAGGGAGGGTAGAGGCAGAGGGACAGAGGGAGGGTAGAGGCAGAGGGACAGAGGGAGGGTAGAGGCAGAGGGACAGAGGGAGGGTAGAGGCAGATGGACAGAGGGAGGGTAGAGGCAGAGGGACAGAGGGAGGGTAGAGGCAGAGGGACAGAAGGAGGGTAGAGGCAGAGGGACAGAGGGAGGGTAGAGAGGCAGAGGGACAGAGGGAGGGTAGAGGAAGAGGGACAGAGGGAGGGTAGAGGCAGAGGGACAGAGGGAGGGTAGAGGCAGAGGGACAGAGGGAGGGTAGAGGAAGAGGGACAGAGGGAGGGTAGAGGCAGAGGGACAGAGGGAGGGTAGAGGAAGAGGGACAGAGGGATTGTAGAGGCAGAGGGACAGAGGGAGGGTAGAGGCAGAGGGACAGAGGGAAGGTAGAGACAGAGGGAGGGTAGAGACAGAGGGACAGAGGGAGGGTAGAGGCAGAGGGACAGAGGGAGTGTAGAGACAGAGGGAGGGTAGAGGCAGAGGGACAGAGTGAGGGTAGAGGCAGAGGGACAGAGGGAGGGTAGAGGCAGAAGGACAGAGGGAGGGTAGAGGCAGATGGACAGAGGGAGGGTAGAGGCAGAGGGACAGAGGGAGGGTAGAGGCAGAGGGACAGAGGGAGGGTAGAGGCAGAGGGACAGAGGGAGGGTAGAGGCAGAGGGACAGAGGGAGGGTAGAGGCAGAGGGACAGAGGGAGGGTAGAGGAAGAGGGACAGAGGGAGGGTAGAGGCAGAGGGACAGAGGGAGGGTAGAGGCAGAGGGACAGAGGGAGGGTAGAGGAAGAGGGACAGAGGGATTGTAGAGGCAGAGGGACAGAGGGAGGGTAGAGGCAGAGGGACAGAGGGAAGGTAGAGACAGAGGGAGGGTAGAGACAGAGGGACAGAGGGAGGGTAGAGGCAGAGGGACAGAGGGAGTGTAGAGACAGAGGGAGGGTAGAGGCAGAGGGACAGAGGGAGGGTAGAGGCAGAAGGACAGAGGGAGGGTAGAGGCAGATGGACAGAGGGAGGGTAGAGGCAGAGGGACAGAGGGAGGGTAGAGGCAGAGGGACAGAGGGAGGGTAGAGACAGAGGGAGGGTAGAGACAGAGGGACAGAGGGAGGGTAGAGGCAGAGGGACAGAGGGAGTGTAGAGACAGAGGGAGGGTAGAGACAGAGGGACAGAGGGACAGAGGGAGGGTAGCGACAGAGGGAGGGTAAAGACAGAGGGAGGGTAGAGGCAGAGGGACAGAGGGAGGGTAGAGAGACAGAGGGAGGGTAGAGACAGAGGGAGGATAGAGACAGAGGGAGGGTAGAGACAGAGGGAGGATAGAGACAGAGGGAGGACAGAGACAGAGGGAGGGTAGAGGCAGAGGGAGGATAGAGACAGAGGGAGGGTAGAGGCAGAGGGACAGCGGGAGGGTAGAGAGACAGAGGGAGGATAGAGACAGAGGGAGGACAGAGACAGAGGGTGGGTAGAGACAGAGGGATGGTAGAGACATAGGGAGGATAGAGGCAGAGGGAGGACAGAGACAGAGGGAGGGTAGAGACATAGGGAGGACAGAGACAGAGGGAGGGTAGAGGCAGAGGGACAGAGGGAGGGTAGAGATAGAGGGACAGAGGGAGGATAGAGACAGAGGGAGGGTAGAGACAGAGGGAGGATAGAGACAGAGGGAGGGTAGAGACAGAGGGACAGAGGGAGGGTAGAGACAGAGGGAGGGTAGAGACAGAGGGAGGGTAGAGGCAGAGGGACAGAGGGAGGGTAGAGAGACAGAGGGAGGGTAGAGACAGAGGGAGGATAGAGACAGAGGGAGGGTAGAGACAGAGGGAGGATAGAGACAGAGGGAGGACAGAGACAGAGGGAGGGTAGAGGCAGAGGGAGGATAGAGACAGAGGGAGGGTAGAGGCAGAGGGAGGGTAGAGGCAGAGGGACAGAGGGAGGGTAGAGGCAGAGGGACAGAGGGAGGGTAGAGGAAGAGGGACAGAGGGAGGGTAGAGGCAGAGGGACAGAAGGAGGGTAGAGGCAGAGGGACAGAGGGAGGGTAGAGGCAGAGGGACAGAGGGAGGGTAGAGGAAGAGGGACAGAGGGAGGGTAGAGGCAGAGGGACAGAGGGAGGTTAGAGGCAGAGGGACAGAGGTAGGGTAGAGGAAGAGGGACAGAGGGAGGGTAGAGGCAGAGGGACAGAGGGAGGGTAGAGGCAGAGGGACAGAGGGAGGGTAGAGGAAGAGGGACAGAGGGAGGGTAGAGGCAGAGGGACAGAGGGAGGGTAGAGGCAGAAGGACAGAGGGAGGGTAGAGACAGAGGGAGGGTAGAGGCAGAGGGACAGAGGGAGGGTAGAGGCAGAGGGACAGAGGGAGGGTAGAGGCAGAGGGACAGAGGGAGGGTAGAGGCAGAGGGACAGAGGGAGGGTAGAGGCAGAGGGACAGAGGGAGGGTAGAGGCAGAGGGACAGAGGGAGGGTAGAGGCAGAGGGACAGAGGGAGGGTAGAGGCAGATGGACAGAGGGAGGGTAGAGGCAGAGGGACAGAGGGAGGGTAGAGGCAGAGGGACAGAAGGAGGGTAGAGGCAGAGGGACAGAGGGAGGGTAGAGGCAGAGGGACAGAGGGAGGGTAGAGGAAGAGGGACAGAGGGAGGGTAGAGGCAGAGGGACAGAGGGAGGGTAGAGGCAGAGGGACAGAGGGAGGGTAGAGGAAGAGGGACAGAGGGAGGGTAGAGGCAGAGGGACAGAGGGAGGGTAGAGGAAGAGGGACAGAGGGATTGTAGAGGCAGAGGGACAGAGGGAGGGTAGAGGCAGAGGGACAGAGGGAAGGTAGAGACAGAGGGAGGGTAGAGACAGAGGGACAGAGGGAGGGTAGAGGCAGAGGGACAGAGGGAGTGTAGAGACAGAGGGACAGAGGGAGGGTAGAGGCAGATGGACAGAGGGAGGGTAGAGGCAGAGGGACAGAGGGAGGGTAGAGGCAGAGGGACAGAAGGAGGGTAGAGGCAGAGGGACAGAGGGAGGGTAGAGGCAGAGGGACAGAGGGAGGGTAGAGGAAGAGGGACAGAGGGAGGGTAGAGGCAGAGGGACAGAGGGAGGGTAGAGGCAGAGGGACAGAGGGAGGGTAGAGGAAGAGGGACAGAGGGAGGGTAGAGGCAGAGGGACAGAGGGAGGGTAGAGGAAGAGGGACAGAGGGATTGTAGAGGCAGAGGGACAGAGGGAGGGTAGAGGCAGAGGGACAGAGGGAAGGTAGAGACAGGGAGGGTAGAGACAGAGGGACAGAGGGAGGGTAGAGGCAGAGGGACAGAGGGAGTGTAGAGACAGAGGGAGGGTAGAGGCAGAGGGACAGAGGGAGGGTAGAGGCAGAGGGACAGAGGGAGGGTAGAGGCAGAAGGACAGAGGGAGGGTAGAGGCAGATGGACAGAGGGAGGGTAGAGGCAGAGGGACAGAGGGAGGGTAGAGGCAGAGGGACAGAGGGAGGGTAGAGGCAGAGGGACAGAGGGAGGGTAGAGGCAGAGGGACAGAGGGAGGGTAGAGGCAGAGGGACAGAGGGAGGGTAGAGGAAGAGGGACAGAGGGAGGGTAGAGGCAGAGGGACAGAGGGAGGGTAGAGGCAGAGGGACAGAGGGAGGGTAGAGGAAGAGGGACAGAGGGATTGTAGAGGCAGAGGGACAGAGGGAGGGTAGAGGCAGAGGGACAGAGGGAAGGTAGAGACAGAGGGAGGGTAGAGACAGAGGGACAGAGGGAGGGTAGAGGCAGAGGGACAGAGGGAGTGTAGAGACAGAGGGAGGGTAGAGGCAGAGGGACAGAGGGAGGGTAGAGGCAGAAGGACAGAGGGAGGGTAGAGGCAGATGGACAGAGGGAGGGTAGAGGCAGAGGGACAGAGGGAGGGTAGAGGCAGAGGGACAGAGGGAGGGTAGAGACAGAGGGAGGGTAGAGACAGAGGGACAGAGGGAGGGTAGAGGCAGAGGGACAGAGGGAGTGTAGAGACAGAGGGAGGGTAGAGACAGAGGGACAGAGGGACAGAGGGAGGGTAGCGACAGAGGGAGGGTAAAGACAGAGGGAGGGTAGAGGCAGAGGGACAGAGGGAGGGTAGAGAGACAGAGGGAGGGTAGAGACAGAGGGAGGATAGAGACAGAGGGAGGGTAGAGACAGAGGGAGGATAGAGACAGAGGGAGGACAGAGACAGAGGGAGGGTAGAGGCAGAGGGAGGATAGAGACAGAGGGAGGGTAGAGGCAGAGGGACAGCGGGAGGGTAGAGAGACAGAGGGAGGATAGAGACAGAGGGAGGACAGAGACAGAGGGTGGGTAGAGACAGAGGGATGGTAGAGACATAGGGAGGATAGAGGCAGAGGGAGGACAGAGACAGAGGGAGGGTAGAGACATAGGGAGGACAGAGACAGAGGGAGGGTAGAGGCAGAGGGACAGAGGGAGGGTAGAGATAGAGGGACAGAGGGAGGATAGAGACAGAGGGAGGGTAGAGACAGAGGGAGGATAGAGACAGAGGGAGGGTAGAGACAGAGGGACAGAGGGAGGGTAGAGACAGAGGGAGGGTAGAGACAGAGGGAGGGTAGAGGCAGAGGGACAGAGGGAGGGTAGAGAGACAGAGGGAGGGTAGAGACAGAGGGAGGATAGAGACAGAGGGAGGGTAGAGACAGAGGGAGGATAGAGACAGAGGGAGGACAGAGACAGAGGGAGGGTAGAGGCAGAGGGAGGATAGAGACAGAGGGAGGGTAGAGGCAGAGGGAGGGTAGAGGCAGAGGGACAGAGGGAGGGTAGAGGCAGAGGGACAGAGGGAGGGTAGAGGAAGAGGGACAGAGGGAGGGTAGAGGCAGAGGGACAGAAGGAGGGTAGAGGCAGAGGGACAGAGGGAGGGTAGAGGCAGAGGGACAGAGGGAGGGTAGAGGAAGAGGGACAGAGGGAGGGTAGAGGCAGAGGGACAGAGGGAGGTTAGAGGCAGAGGGACAGAGGTAGGGTAGAGGAAGAGGGACAGAGGGAGGGTAGAGGCAGAGGGACAGAGGGAGGGTAGAGGCAGAGGGACAGAGGGAGGGTAGAGGAAGAGGGACAGAGGGAGGGTAGAGGCAGAGGGACAGAGGGAGGGTAGAGGCAGAAGGACAGAGGGAGGGTAGAGACAGAGGGAGGGTAGAGGCAGAGGGACAGAGGGAGGGTAGAGGCAGAGGGACAGAGGGAGGGTAGAGGCAGAGGGACAGAGGGAGGGTAGAGGCAGAGGGACAGAGGGAGGGTAGAGGCAGAGGGACAGAGGGAGGGTAGAGGCAGAGGGACAGAGGGAGGGTAGAGGCAGAGGGACAGAGGGAGGGTAGAGGCAGATGGACAGAGGGAGGGTAGAGGCAGAGGGACAGAGGGAGGGTAGAGGCAGAGGGACAGAAGGAGGGTAGAGGCAGAGGGACAGAGGGAGGGTAGAGGCAGAGGGACAGAGGGAGGGTAGAGGAAGAGGGACAGAGGGAGGGTAGAGGCAGAGGGACAGAGGGAGGGTAGAGGCAGAGGGACAGAGGGAGGGTAGAGGAAGAGGGACAGAGGGAGGGTAGAGGCAGAGGGACAGAGGGAGGGTAGAGGAAGAGGGACAGAGGGATTGTAGAGGCAGAGGGACAGAGGGAGGGTAGAGGCAGAGGGACAGAGGGAAGGTAGAGACAGAGGGAGGGTAGAGACAGAGGGACAGAGGGAGGGTAGAGGCAGAGGGACAGAGGGAGTGTAGAGACAGAGGGAGGGTAGAGGCAGAGGGACAGAGGGAGGGTAGAGGCAGAGGGACAGAGGGAGGGTAGAGGCAGAAGGACAGAGGGAGGGTAGAGGCAGATGGACAGAGGGAGGGTAGAGGCAGAGGGACAGAGGGAGGGTAGAGGCAGAGGGACAGAGGGAGGGTAGAGGCAGAGGGACAGAGGGAGGGTAGAGGCAGAGGGACAGAGGGAGGGTAGAGGCAGAGGGACAGAGGGAGGGTAGAGGAAGAGGGACAGAGGGAGGGTAGAGGCAGAGGGACAGAGGGAGGGTAGAGGCAGAGGGACAGAGGGAGGGTAGAGGAAGAGGGACAGAGGGATTGTAGAGGCAGAGGGACAGAGGGAGGGTAGAGTTAGAGGGACAGAGGGAAGGTAGAGACAGAGGGAGGGTAGAGACAGAGGGACAGAGGGAGGGTAGAGGCAGAGGGACAGAGGGAGTGTAGAGACAGAGGGAGGGTAGAGGCAGAGGGACAGAGGGAGGGTAGAGGCAGAAGGACAGAGGGAGGGTAGAGGCAGATGGACAGAGGGAGGGTAGAGGCAGAGGGACAGAGGGAGGGTAGAGGCAGAGGGACAGAGGGAGGGTAGAGACAGAGGGAGGGTAGAGACAGAGGGACAGAGGGAGGGTAGAGGCAGAGGGACAGAGGGAGTGTAGAGACAGAGGGAGGGTAGAGACAGAGGGACAGAGGGACAGAGGGAGGGTAGCGACAGAGGGAGGGTAAAGACAGAGGGAGGGTAGAGGCAGAGGGACAGAGGGAGGGTAGAGAGACAGAGGGAGGGTAGAGACAGAGGGAGGATAGAGACAGAGGGAGGGTAGAGACAGAGGGAGGATAGAGACAGAGGGAGGACAGAGACAGAGGGAGGGTAGAGGCAGAGGGAGGATAGAGACAGAGGCAGGGTAGAGGCAGAGGGACAGCGGGAGGGTAGAGAGACAGAGGGAGGATAGAGACAGAGGGAGGACAGAGACAGAGGGTGGGTAGAGACAGAGGGATGGTAGAGACATAGGGAGGATAGAGGCAGAGGGAGGACAGAGACAGAGGGAGGGTAGAGACATAGGGAGGACAGAGACAGAGGGAGGGTAGAGGCAGAGGGACAGAGGGAGGGTAGAGATAGAGGGACAGAGGGAGGATAGAGGCAGAGGGACAATTTGGAGGGTAGAGACAGAGGGAGGGTAGAGACATAGGGACAGAGGTAGGGTAGAGACAGAGGGAGGGTAGAGACAGAGGGAGGGTAGAGGCAGAGGGACAGAGAGAGGGTAGAGAGACAGAGGGAGGGTAGAGACAGAGGGAGGATAGAGACAGAGGGAGGGTAGAGACAGAGGGAGGATAGAGACAGAGGGAGGGTAGAGACAGAGGGACAGAGGGAGGGTAGAGACAGAGGGAGGGTAGAGACAGAGGGAGGGTAGAGGCAGAGGGACAGAGGGAGGGTAGAGAGACAGAGGGAGGGTAGAGACAGAGGGAGGATAGAGACAGAGGGAGGGTAGAGACAGAGGGAGGATAGAGACAGAGGGAGGACAGAGACAGAGGGACAGCGGGAGGGTAGAGAGACAGAGGGAGGATAGAGACAGAGGGAGGACAGAGACAGAGGGTGGGTAGAGACAGAGGGAGGGTAGAGACATAGGGAGGATAGAGACAGAGGGAGGACAGAGACAGAGGGAGGTTAGAGACATAGGGAGGACAGAGACAGAGGGTGGGTAGAGACAGAGGGAGGACAGAGACAGAGGGAGGGTAGAGGCAGAGGGACAGCGGGAGGGTAGAGAGACATAGGGAGGGTAGAGAGACAGAGTGAGGATAGAGAGGCAGAGGGAGGACAGAGACAGAGGGAGGGTAGAGACAGAGGGAGGGTAGAGACATAGGGAGGGTAGAGAGACAGAGGGAGGATAGAGAGGCAGAGGGAGGATAGAGACAGAGGGAGGACAGAGACAGAGGGAGGGTAGAGACCTAGGGAGGGTAGAGAGACATAGGGAGGGTAGAGAGACAGAGGGAGGATAGAGAGGCAGAGGGAGGACAGAGACAGAGGGAGGGTAGAGACAGAGGGACAGCGGGAGGGTAGAGAGACATAGGGAGGGTAGAGAGACAGAGTGAGGATAGAGAGGCAGAGGGAGGACAGAGACAGAGGGAGGGTAGAGACAGAGGGAGGGTAGAGACATAGGGAGGATAGAGAGACAGAGGGAGGATAGAGAGGCAGAGGGAGGACAGAGACAGAGGGAGGTTAGAGACATAGGGAGGACAGAGACAGAGGGTGGGTAGAGACAGAGGGAGGACAGAGACAGAGGGAGGGTAGAGGCAGAGGGACAGCGGGAGGGTAGAGAGACATAGGGAGGGTAGAGAGACAGAGTGAGGATAGAGAGGCAGAGGGAGGACAGAGACAGAGGGAGGGTAGAGACAGAGGGAGGGTAGAGACATAGGGAGGGTAGAGAGACAGAGGGAGGATAGAGAGGCAGAGGGAGGATAGAGACAGAGGGAGGACAGAGACAGAGGGAGGGTAGAGACCTAGGGAGGGTAGAGAGACATAGGGAGGGTAGAGAGACAGAGGGAGGATAGAGAGGCAGAGGGAGGACAGAGACAGAGGGAGGGTAGAGACAGAGGGACAGCGGGAGGGTAGAGAGACATAGGGAGGGTAGAGAGACAGAGTGAGGATAGAGAGGCAGAGGGAGGACAGAGACAGAGGGAGGGTAGAGACAGAGGGAGGGTAGAGACATAGGGAGGATAGAGAGACAGAGGGAGGATAGAGAGGCAGAGGGAGGACAGAGACAGAGGGAGGGTAGAGACAGAGGGAGGGTAGAGACCTAGGGAGGGTAGAGAGACATAGGGAGGGTAGAGAGACAGAGGGAGGATAGAGAGGCAGAGGGAGGACAGAGACAGAGGGAGGGTAGAGGGAGGATAGAGACAAAGGGACAGAGGGAGGATAGAGGCAGAGGGACAGAGGGAAGGTAGAGACAGAGGGAGGGTAGAGACAGAGGGACAGAGGGAGGATAGAGACAGAGGGACAGAGGGAGGATAGAGGCAGAGGGACAGAGGGAGGGTAGAGACAGAGGGAGGGTAGAGACAGAGGGAGGGTAGAGGCAGAGAGACAGATGGAGGATAGAGAGGCAGAGGGAGGACAGAGACAGAGGGAGGGTAGAGACAGAGGGAGGGTAGAGACATAAGGAGGGTAGAGGCAGAGGGACAGAGGGAGGGTAGAGACAGAGGGAGTGTAGAGACAAAGGGAGGGTAGAGGCAGAGG
The DNA here is from genome assembly GCF_013265735.2 of Oncorhynchus mykiss. Classification (NCBI taxonomy): domain Eukaryota; kingdom Metazoa; phylum Chordata; class Actinopteri; order Salmoniformes; family Salmonidae; genus Oncorhynchus; species Oncorhynchus mykiss. The sequence continues at coordinate 71,128,000 of NC_048582.1, forward strand.
GACAAAGGGGGGGTAGAGAGACAGATGGAGGATAGAGAGGCAGAGGGAGGATAGAGAGGCAGAGGGAGGATAGAGACAGAGGGAGGGTAGAGAGGGAGGGTAGAGGCAGAGGGACAGAGGGAGGGTAGAGAGACATAGGGAGGGTAGAGAGACAGAGGGAGGATAGAGAGGCAGAGTGAGGATAGAGACAGAGGGAGGGTAGAGAGGGAGGGTAGAGGCAGAGGGAGGGTAGAGGCAGAGAGACATAGGGAGGGTAGAGAGACAGAGGGAGGATAGAGAGGCAGAGGGAGGATAGAGACAGTGGGAGGGTAGAGAGGGAGGGTAGTGGCAGAGGGAGGATAGAGGCAGAGGGACAGAGGGAGGGTAGAGAGACATAGGGAGGGTAGAGGCAGAGGGACAGAGGGAGGGTGGAGACAGAGGGAGGGTAGAGACAGAGGGAGGGTAGAGACATAAGGAGGGTAGAGGCAGAGGGACAGAGGGAGGGTAGAGACAGAGGGAGGGTAGAGACAGAGGGAGGGTAGAGGCAGAGGGACAGAGGGAGGGTAGAGAGACAGATGGAGGATAGAGAGGCAGAGGGAGGATAGAGAGGCAGAGGGAGGATAGAGACAGAGGGAGGGTAGAGAGGGAGGGTAGAGGCAGAGGGACAGATGGAGGGTAGAGAGACATAGGGAGGGTAGAGAGACAGAGGGAGGATAGAGAGGCAGAGGGAGGATAGAGACAGAGGGTGGGTAGAGAGGGAGGGTAGAGGCAGAGGGAGGGTAGAGGCAGAGGGACAGAGGGAGGGTAGAGAGACAGAGGGAGGATAGAGAGGCAGAGGGAGGATAGAGACAGAGGGAGGGTAGAGAGGGAGGGTAGTGGCAGAGGGAGGGTAGAGTCAGAGGGACAGAGGGAGGGTAGAGAGACATAGGGAGGGTAGAGAGACATAGGGAGGGTAGAGAGACAGAGGGAGGATAGAGAGGCAGAGGGAGGATAGAGACAGAGGGAGGGTAGAGAGGGAGGGTAGTGGCAGAGGGAGGATAGGATCAGAGGGACAGAGGGAGGGTAGAGACAGAGGGAGGGTAGAGACAGAGGGACAGAGGGAGGGTAGAGGCAGAGGGACAGAGGGAGGGTAGAGACAGAGGGACAGAGGGAGGGTAGAGGCAGAGGGACAGAGGGAGGGTAGAGACAGAGGGAGGGTAGAGACAGAGGGACAGAGGGAGGATAGAGGCAGAGGGACAGAGGGAGGGTAGAGACAGAGGGAGGGTAGAGACAGAGGGAGGATAGAGGCAGAGGGACACAGGGAGGGTAGAGACAGAGGTACAGAGGGAGGATAGGATCAGAGGGACAGAGGGAGGGTAGAGACAGAGGGAGGGTAGAGACAGAGGGACAGAGGAAGGGTAGAGACAGAGGGAGGGTAGAGACAGAGGGACAGAGGGAGGATAGGATCAGAGGGACAGAGGGAGGGTAGAGACAGAGGGAGGGTAGAGACAGAGGGACAGAGGAAGGGTAGAGGCAGAGGGACAGAGGGAGGGTAGAGACAGAGGGAGGGTAGAGACAGAGGGACAGAGGGAGGGTAGAGGCAGAGGGACAGAGGGAGGGTAGAGACAGAGGGAGGGTAGAGACAGAGGGACAGAGGGAGGATAGAGGCAGAGGGACAGAGGGAGGGTAGAGACAGAGGGAGGGTAGAGACAGAGGGAGGATAGAGGCAGAGGGACACAGGGAGGGTAGAGACAGAGGTACAGAGGGAGGATAGGATCAGAGGGACAGAGGGAGGGTAGAGACAGAGGGAGTGTAGAGACAGAGGGACAGAGGGAGGGTAGAGGCAGAGGGACAGAGGGAGGGTAGAGAGAGGGAGGGTAGAGACAGAGGGACAGAGGGAGGATAGAGGCAGAGGGACAGAGGGAGGGTAGAAACAGAGGGAGGGTAAAGACAGAGGGAGGATAGAGGCAGATGGACAGAGGGAGGGTAGAGACAGAGGTAGAGAGGGAGGATAGAGACAGAGGGACAGAGGGAGGATAGATGCAGAGGGACAGAGGGAGGGTAGAGACAGAGGTACAGAGGGAGGATAGAGACAGAGGGACAGAGGGAGGATAGAGGCAGAGGGACAGAGGGAGGGTAGAGACAGAGGGAGGGTAGAGACAGAGGGACAGAGGGAGGATAGAGACAGAGGGAGTGTAGAGACAGAGGGAGGGTAGAGGCAGAGGGACAGAGGGAGGGTAGAGAGACAGAGGGAGGGTAGAGAGACAGAGGGAGGATAGAGAGGCAGAGGGAGAATAGAGAGACAGATGGAGGATAGAGAGGCAGAGGGAGGATAGAGACAGAGGGAGGGTAGAGAGGGAGGGTAGAGGCAGAGGGACAGAGGGAGGGTAGAGAGACATAGGGAGGGTAGAGAGACAGAGGGAGGATAGAGAGGCAGAGGGAGGATAGAGACAGAGGGAGGGTAGAGAGGGAGGGTAGTGGCAGAGGGAGGGTAGAGTCAGAGGGACAGAGGGAGGGTAGAGAGACATAGGGAGGGTAGAGAGACAGAGGGAGGATAGAGAGGCAGAGGGAGGATAGAGACAGAGGGAGGGTAGAGAGGGAGGGTAGTGGCAGAGGGAGGATAGGATCAGAGGGACAGAGGGAGGGTAGAGACAGAGGGAGGGTAGAGAGACAGAGGGACAGAGGGAGGGTAGAGGCAGAGGGACAGAGGGAGGGTAGAGCCAGAGGGACAGAGGGAGGGTAGAGGCAGAGGGACAGAGGGAGGGTAGAGACAGAGGGAGGGTAGAGACAGAGGGACAGAGGGAGGATAGAGGCAGAGGGACAGAGGGAGGGTAGAGACAGAGGGAGGGTAGAGACAGAGGGACAGAGGGAGGATAGAGGCAGAGGGACAGAGGGAGGGTAGAGACAGAGGGAGGGTAGAGACAGAGGGAGGATAGAGGCAGAGGGACACAGGGAGGGTAGAGACAGAGGTACAGAGGGAGGATAGGATCAGAGGGACAGAGGGAGGGTAGAGACAGAGGGAGTGTAGAGACAGAGGGACAGAGGGAGGGTAGAGGCAGAGGGACAGAGGGAGGGTAGAGAGAGGGAGGGTAGAGACAGAGGGACAGAGGGAGGATAGAGGCAGAGGGACAGAGGGAGGGTAGAAACAGAGGGAGGGTAAAGACAGAGGGAGGATAGAGGCAGATGGACAGAGGGAGGGTAGAGACAGAGGTAGAGAGGGAGGATAGAGACAGAGGGACAGAGGGAGGATAGATGCAGAGGGACAGAGGGAGGGTAGAGACAGAGGTACAGAGGGAGGATAGAGACAGAGGGACAGAGGGAGGATAGAGGCAGAGGGACAGAGGGAGGGTAGAGACAGAGGGAGGGTAGAGACAGAGGGACAGAGGGAGGATAGAGACAGAGGGAGTGTAGAGACAGAGGGAGGGTAGAGGCAGAGGGACAGAGGGAGGGTAGAGAGACAGAGGGAGGGTAGAGAGACAGAGGGAGGATAGAGAGGCAGAGGGAGAATAGAGAGACAGATGGAGGATAGAGAGGCAGAGGGAGGATAGAGACAGAGGGAGGGTAGAGAGGGAGGGTAGAGGCAGAGGGACAGAGGGAGGGTAGAGAGACATAGGGAGGGTAGAGAGACAGAGGGAGGATAGAGAGGCAGAGGGAGGATAGAGACAGAGGGAGGGTAGAGAGGGAGGGTAGTGGCAGAGGGAGGGTAGAGTCAGAGGGACAGAGGGAGGGTAGAGAGACATAGGGAGGGTAGAGAGACAGAGGGAGGATAGAGAGGCAGAGGGAGGATAGAGACAGAGGGAGGGTAGAGAGGGAGGGTAGTGGCAGAGGGAGGATAGGATCAGAGGGACAGAGGGAGGGTAGAGACAGAGGGAGGGTAGAGAGACAGAGGGACAGAGGGAGGGTAGAGGCAGAGGGACAGAGGGAGGGTAGAGCCAGAGGGACAGAGGGAGGGTAGAGGCAGAGGGACAGAGGGAGGGTAGAGACAGAGGGAGGGTAGAGACAGAGGGACAGAGGGAGGATAGAGGCAGAGGGACAGAGGGAGGGTAGAGACAGAGGGAGGGTAGAGACAGAGGGAGGATAGAGGCAGAGGGACACAGGGAGGGTAGAGACAGAGGTACAGAGGGAGGATAGGATCAGAGGGACAGAGGGAGGGTAGAGACAGAGGGAGGGTAGAGACAGAGGGACAGAGGGAGGGTAGAGGCAGAGGGACAGAGGGAGGGTAGAGACAGAGGGAGGGTAGAGACAGAGGGACAGAGGGAGGATAGAGGCAGAGGGACAGAGGGAGGGTAGAAACAGAGGGAGGGTAAAGACAGAGGGAGGATAGAGGCAGATGGACAGAGGGAGGGTAGAGACAGAGGTACAGAGGGAGGATAGAGACAGAGGGACAGAGGGAGGATAGAGGCAGAGGGACAGAGGGAGGGTAGAGACAGAGGGAGGGTAGAGACAGAGGGACAGAGGGAGGATAGAGGCAGAGGGACAGAGGGAGGGTAGAGACAGAGGGAGGGTAGAGACAGAGGGACAGAGGGAGGGTAGAGACAGAGGGAGGGTAGAGACAGAGGGAGGGTAGAGGCAGAGGGACAGAGGGAGGGTAGGGAGACATAGAGAGGGTAGAGAGACAGAGGGAGGATAGAGAGGCAGAGGGAGGACAGAGACAGAGGGAGGGTAGAGACAGAGGGAGGGTAGAGACATAGGGAGGGTAGAGAGACAGAGGGAGGAACGGTATTGAACATTATTGAACAGCCACACTAGATGGATGGAACGGTATTGAACAGTATTGAAAAGCCACACTAGATGGATGGAACAGTATTGAACAGCCACACTAGATGGATGGAACAGTATTGAACAGCCACACTAGATGGATAGAACGGTATTGAACAGCCACACTAGATGGATGGAACAGTATTGAACAGCCACACTAGATGGATGGAACGGTATTGAACAGCCACACTAGATGGATGGAACAGTATTGGACAGTATTGAACAGCCACACTAGATGGATGGAACGGAACTGAACAGTCACACTAGATGGATGGTATGGTATTGAACAGTATTGAACAGTATTGAACAGCCACACTAGATGGATGGAACGGTATTGAACAGTATTGAACAGCCACACTAGATGGATGGAACTGTATTGAACAGCCACACTAGATGGATGGAACGGTATTGAACAGTATTGAACAGCCACACTAGATGGATGGAACGGTACTGAACAGCCACACTAGATGGATGGAACAGTATTGAACAGCCACACTAGATGGATGGAACAGTATTGAACAGCCACACTAGATGGATGGAACGGTATTGAACAGCCACACTAGATGGATGGAACGGTATTGGACAGTATCGAACAGCAACACTGGATGGATGCAACAGTATTGAACATTATTGAACAGCCACACTAGATGGATGGAACAGTATTGAACAGTATTGAAAAGCCACACTAGATGGATGGAACAGTATTGAACAGCCACACTAGATGGATGGAACAGTATTGAACAGTATTGAACAGCCACACTAGATGGATGGAACGGTATTGAACAGTATTGAAAAGCCACACTAGATGGATGGAACAGTATTGAACAGCCACACTAGATGGATGGAACAGTATTGAACAGCCACACTAGATGGATAGAACGGTATTGAACAGCCACACTAGATGGATGGAACGGTATTGAACAGCCACACTAGATGGATGGAACAGTATTGAACAGTATTGAACAGCCACACTAGCTGGATGGAACGGTATTGAACAGCCACACTAGATGGATGGAACGGTATTGGACAGTATCGAACAGCAACACTGGATGGATGGAACAGTATTGAACATTATTGAACAGCCACACTAGATGGATGGAACAATATTAAACAGTATTGAAAAGCCACACTAGATGGATGGAACAGTATTGAACAGCCACACTAGATTGATGGAACAGTATTGAACAGCCACACTAGATGGATAGAACGGTATTGAACAGCCACACTAGATGGATGGAACGGTATTGAACAGCCACACTAGATGGATGGAACAGTATTGAACAGTATTGAACAGCCACACTAGCTGGATGGAACAGTATTGAACAGCTACACTAGATGGATGGAACAGTATTGAACAGTATTGAACAGCCACACTAGATGGATGGAACGGTATTGAACAAGCAACACTAGATGAATGGAACGGTATTGAACAGCCACACTAGGTGGATGGAACAGTATTGAACAGTATTGAACAGCCACACTAGATGGATGGAATGGTATTGAACAGCCACACTAGATGGATGGTATGGTATTGAACAGTATTGAACAGTATTGAACAGCCACACTAGATGGATGGAACGGTATTGAACAGTATTGAACAGCCACACTAGATGGATGGAACGGTATTGAACAGTCACACTAGATGGATGGAACGGTATTGAACAGCCACACCAGATGGATGGAACTGTATTGAACAGCCACACTAGATGGATGGAACGGTTTTGAACAGTATTGAACAGTATTGAACAGCCACACTAGATGGATGGAACGGTACTGAACAGCCACACTAGATGGATGGAACAGTATTGAACAGCCACACTAGATGGATGGAACAGTATTGAACAGCCACACTAGATGGATGGAACGGTATTGAACAGCCACACTAGATGGATGGAACAGTATTGAACAGTATTGAACAGCCACACTAGCTGGATGGAACAGTATTGAACAGCCACACTAGATGGATGGAACAGTATTGAACAGCCACACTAGATGGATGGAACGGTATTGAAAAGCCACACTAGATGGATGGAACAGTATTGAACAGTATTGAACAGCCACACTAGATGGATGGAACGGTATTGAACAGTATTGAAAAGCCACACTAGATGGATGGAACAGTATTGAACAGCCACACTAGATGGATGGAACAGTATTGAACAGCCACACTAGATGGATAGAACGGTATTGAAAAGCCACACTAGATGGATGGAACAGTATTGAACAGTATTGAACAGCCACACTAGATGGATGGAACGGTATTGAACAGCCACACTAGATGGATGGAACAGTATTGAACAGTATTGAACAGCCACACTAGCTGGATGGAACAGTATTGAACAGCCACACTAGATGGATGGAACAGTATTGAACAGCCACACTAGATGGATGGAACAGTATTGAACAGCCACACTAGATGGATGGAACGGTATTGAACAGCCACACTAGATGGATGGAACAGTATTGAGCAGTATTAAACAGCCACACTAGATGGATGGAACGGTATTGAACAGCCACACTAGATGGATGGAACGGTATTGAACAGCCACACTAGATGGATGGAACAGTATTGAACAGTATTGAACAGCCACACTAGATGGATGGAACGGTATTGAACAGCCACACTAGATGGATGGAACAGTATTGAACAGTAATGAACAGCCACACTAGATGGATGGAACAGTATTGAACAGCCACACTAGATGGATGGAACGGTATTGAACAGCCACACTAGATGGATGGAACAGTATTGAACAGTAATGAACAACCACACTAGATGGATGGAACAGTATTGAACAGTAATGAACAGCCACACTAGATGTATGGAACGGTGTTGAACAGCCACACTAGATGGATGGAACAGTATTGAACAGTATTGAACAGCCACACTAGATGGATGGAACGGTATTGAACAGTAATGAACAGCAACACTAGATGGATGGAACGGTATTGAACAGCCACACTAGATGGATGGAACGGTATTGAACAGTAATGAACAGCCACACTAGATGGATGGAACAGTATTGAACAGTAATGAACAGCCACACTAGATGGATGGAACGGTACTGAACAGCCACACTAGATGGATGGAACAGTATTGAACAGTATTGAACAGCCACACTAGATGGATGGAACGGTATTGAACAGTAATGAACAGCCACACTAGATGGATGGAACAGTATTGAACAGTAATGAACAGCCACACTAGATGGATGGAACGGTACTGAACAGCCACACTAGATGGATGGAACGGTATTGAACAGTAATGAACAGCCACACTAGATGGATGGAACAGTATTGAACAGTAATGAACAGCCACACTAGATGGATGGAACAGTATTGAACAGCCACACTAGATGGATGGAACGGTACTGAACAGCCACACTAGATGGATGGAACAGTAATGAACAGTAATGAACAGCCACACTAGATGGATGGAACGGTATTGAACAGCCACACTAGATGGATGGAACAGTATTGAACAGTATTGAACAGCCACACTAGATGGATGGAACGGTACTGAACAGCCACACTAGATGGATGGAACAGTATTGAACAGTATTGAACAGCCACACTAGATGGATGGAACGGTACTGAACAGCCACACTAGATGGATGGAACAGTATTGAACAGCCACACTAGATGGATGGAACAGTATTGAACAGCCACACTAGATGGATGGAACAGTATTGAACAGCCACACTAGATGGATGGAACAGTATTGAACAGCCACACTAGATGGATGGAACAGTATTGAACAGTAATGAACAGCCACACTAGATGGATGGAACAGTATTGAACAGCCACACTAGATGGATGGAACAGGATTGAACAGCCACACTAGATGGATGGAACAGCATTGAACAGTAATGAACAGCCACACTAGATGGATGGAACGGTACTGAACAGCCACACTAGATGGATGGAACAGTATTGAACAGTATTGAACAGTATTGAACAGTATTGAACAGTATTGAACAGTATTGAACAGTATTGAACAGTATTGAACAGCCACACTAGATGGATGGAACAGTATTGAACAGTAATGAACAGCCACACTAGATGGATGGAACAGTATTGAACAGCCACACTAGATGGATGGAACAGTATTGAACAGCCACACTAGATGGATGGAACAGCATTGAACAGTAATGAACAGCCACACTAGATGGATGGAACGGTATTGAACAGTAATGAACAGCCACACTAGATGGATGGAACAGTATTGAACAGTAATGAACAGCCACACTAGATGGATGGAACAGTATTGAACAGCCACACTAGATGGATGGAACGGTATTGAACAGCCACACTAGATGGATGGAACGGTATTGAACAGCCACACTAGATGGATGGAACAGTATTGAACAGTATTGAACAGCCACACTAGATGGATGGAAAAGTATTGAACAGTAATGAACAGCCACACTAGATGGATGGAACAGTATTGAACAGCCACACTAGATGGATGGAACGGTATTGAACAGTAATGAACAGCCACACTAGATGGATGGAACAGTATTGAACAGCCACACTAGATGGATGGAACGGTATTGAACAGCCACACTAGATGGATGGAACGGTATTGAACAGCCACACTAGATGGATGGAACAGTATTGAACAGTATTGAACAGCCACACTAGATGGATGGAACAGTATTGAACAGTAATGAACAGCCACACTAGATGGATGGAACGGTATTGAAAAGCCACACTAGATGGATGGAACGGTACTGAACAGCCATTGTAGATAAACAGATGTGAGGTATTTTCATTTTTTTCAGGGTCATTTTTGCAGGCTGTAGGTGTCACACTGTCACTTCACCAATCTGAAAAACGCAACCTTATAAAACAATTCTTCGGGTTTATTCTAGTCACTTCACCAATCTGAAAAACGCAACCTTATAAAACAATTCTACGGGTTTATTCTAGTCACTTCACCAATCTGAAAAACGCAACCTTATAAAACAATTCTACGGGTTTATTCTAGTCACTTCACCAATCTGAAAAACGCAACCTTATAAAACAATTCTACGGGTTTATTCTAGTCACTTCACCAATCTGAAAAACGCAACCTTATAAAACAATTCTACGGGTTTATTCTAGTCACTTCACCAATCTGAAAAACGCAACCTTATAAAACAATTCTACGGGTTTATTCTAGTCACTTCACCAATCTGAAAAACGCAACCTTATAAAACAATTCTACGGGTTTATTCTAGTCACTTCACCAATCTGAAAAACGCAACCTTATAAAACAATTCTACAGGTTTATTCTAGTCACTTCACCAATCTGAAAAACGCAACCTTATAAAACAATTCTACGGGTTTATTCTAGTCACTTCACCAATCTGAAAAACGCAACCTTATAAAACAATTCTACAGGTTTATTCTAGTCACTTCACCAATCTGAAAAACGCAACCTTATAAAACAATTCTTCGGGTTTATTCTAGTCACTTCACCAATCTGAAAAACGCAACCTTATAAAACAATTCTACGGGTTTATTCTAGTCACTTCACCAATCTGAAAAACGCAACCTTATAAAACAATTCTACGGGTTTATTCTAGTCACTTCACCAATCTGAAAAACGCAACCTTATAAAACAATTCTTCGGGTTTATTCTAGTCACTTCACCAATCTGAAAAACGCAACCTTATAAAACAATTCTTCGGGTTTATTCTAGTCACTTCACCAATCTGAAAAACGCAACCTTATAAAACAATTCTTCGGGTTTATTCTAGTCACTTCACCAATCTGAAAAACGCAACCTTATAAAACAATTCTACAGGTTTATTCTAGTCACTTCACCAATCTGAAAAACGCAACCTTATAAAACAATTCTTCGGGTTTATTCTAGTCACTTCACCAATCTGAAAAACGCAACCTTATAAAACAATTCTTCGGGTTTATTCTAGTCACTTCACCAATCTGAAAAACGCAACCTTATAAAACAATTCTACGGGTTTATTCTAGTCACTTCACCAATCTGAAAAACGCAACCTTATAAAACAATTCTACGGGTTTATTCTAGTCACTTCACCAATCTGAAAAACGCAACCTTATAAAACAATTCTACGGGTTTATTCTAGTCACTTCACCAATCTGAAAAACGCAACCTTATAAAACAATTCTACAGGTTTATTCTAGTCACTTCACCAATCTGAAAAACGCAACCTTATAAAACAATTCTACAGGTTTATTCTAGTCACTTCACCAATCTGAAAAACGCAACCTTATAAAACAATTCTACAGGTTTATTCTAGTCACTTCACCAATCTGAAAAACGCAACCTTATAAAACAATTCTACAGGTTTATTCTAGTCACTTCATTAAACATTTAAATTGGGCTTTTTTTTATCTATTAAGTGAAACATAGTCCAATATTCTATGAACTTCTCCAGGTTAATTTGGTCTTACCAGCATGCAGTAAAATGCCGTTGTTTTGACACTAAAAGGATAACGACACGGGCACTCATCACGTTAAAACACCGTACCGTGTGTAACACGCCAAATAAACACATTACAAAATAAAACACAGCCGTTTGGAAGCACATCGTATTTCTGGCTTCGTTCCGTCTGTGCAGACAGAGGTGAAAGTACAGCACACGTGTCCAGGAGAGAGGTTGTTTGATAATGGAGGGCATGCGGGAAGCTGGCTAGTCTCGGTACGCATGACGTTTTAATAACTAATTACAAACCCACAGCAGATGGCGGCTTCACACTGTTGCCGAGTGATTTGGCAAGCCACCCGCCCACTCCACAGTGTTGTCATTAACTTATTATTGGCACAAAGGGTAAAGTGTTTCATTTAGTGTGAAAAGTACCCGTTTTTGGCCACTGTACAGGATGGGTGGATACAGGCAGCCCAACCTGTTACAGCTTATGACCACAGTGTAGTAGATACTGTATATGGAAATCAGCCAATTCAGTTTGAAATGCACGATAGCACTATTTTGGCTCCAAACGGCAGATATCATCCAAAGACAACGCACTGTGAATTAGAATGATATCGCTGCCGTCAACATGGAAGAAAGATTCAGAACTATGAATGTGTCTGTCTGTCTGTATGTCTGTCTCTCTGTCTGTCTCTCCCTCTTTCTCTGTCTCTCTCTCTCTATCTCTCTCTCTCTTTTGATTGAAAACTGTGAGATTGGTCGTCCCAATCGTGTTACACTTTCCACCTCTCACATTTTCTCAGACAATTCTATTTCTCTCCCTCTGTCCATCCTCCTATAGCTGTCAATAAGATATGAGTCAGGCCAGGGGCTCTGTGCTGCCTGTGTAATAGAGTCAGGCCAGGGGCTCTGTGCTGCCTGTGTAACAGAGTCAGGCCAGGGGCTCTGTGATGCCTGTGTAATAGAGTCAGGCCAGGGGCTCTGTGCTGTCTGTGTAATAGAGTCAGGCCAGGGGCTCTGTGCTGCCTGTGTAATAGAGTCAGGCCAGGGGCTCTGTGCTGCCTGCGTAATAGAGTCAGGCCAGGGGCTCTGTGCTGCCTGTGTAATGGATCCGTATCAGTCCTGCTGCAGGTGACAGCTCCTTACCTCTCCCCTCCTTACCTCTCCCCCCCTTACCTATCCCCTCCTTACCTCTCCCCTCCTTACCTCCCCCCCTTACCTCACCACTCCTTACCTCTCCCCTCCTTACCTCTCCCCTCCATACCTCTCCCCCGCTTACCTCTCCCCTCCTTACCTCTCCCCTCCTTACCTCCCCCCCTTGCCTCTCCCCTCCTTACCTCTCCCCTTCATACCGCTCCCCCCTTACCTCTCTCCTCCTTACCTCTCCCACTTTACCCCTCCCCTCCTTACCTCTCCCCTCCTTACCTCTCCCCTTCTTCCATCTCCTCTGTTGCTGGTGACAGACATCAGAACAGGTTAGGCATACAAGTGTTCACGTGCTTAGCGAGACAGACAAACAGGCAGACAGACAGACAGACAAACAGTCAAACAGACAGGCAGACAGGTAGACAGACAGGCAGATAGGTGGACAGGCAGGCAGACAAACAAACAGACAGGCAGACAGGAAGACAGGCAGATAAACATGTAAACAGGCAGACAGACGAACAGACGGACAGACAGACAGACAGACAGACAGACAGACAGACAGGCAAACAGACAGTTATCAGATAACCGGAGGTTTGTGCCTGATGCGGTCCTCCAGTCACCTCCCATCGGACCCTGGCATTTGTGTCCCTGACGTCTCCGCAGTTGTCGCCGCTTGCACAGTGTGTGCACAAAACAATATTCTGTCTGTCCCTCACTGTCCCTGGTCCCACATCTCCCTGGGCTTTGTCACGGTTCTTCCCCTAATTGAAACACTGCCATCCTGACTGTGGAGGATCGGTTTTCCAAAGCTGCCCACTTCATTACTCTCCCCAAACTACCTTCTGCCAAGGAGACGGTCCAGCTTATGGTGCCGCATGTCTTCCAGAACCATGGACTACCGGTGGACATGGTCTCCGAATGGGGTCGTCCGTTCTTGTCTCGGTTCTGGAAGGCGTTCTGCACCCTCATTTGGTCATTGGCTAGCCTGTCCTCCAGATTCCACCCCCAGTCCATTGGCCAGTCAGAGCGAGCCTACCAGGATCTGAAGACTACTCTGTGCTGCCTGGTCTCCGCCAACCCCACCACCTGGAGGCAGCAGCTGGTGTGGGTCGAATACACCCACAAAACCCTTCCCTGCTCTTTCTCCTTTTGAGTGTTCCCTGGGGTATCAGACCCCGCTCTTCCCTGAGCAGGAAGAGGAGGTTGGCATACCTTCTCTCCAGATGTTTGTCCGCCACTGTCATCGTACCTGGAGGAGAGTCCGGTCAGCCCTCCTCAAGACCACCTCCAGGTATCGACGACAAGCGGATTGCCACCGGACCCCGGCTCCCCGGTATCGTCTCGGGCAGAAGGTATGGCTGTCCACCCGGGATCTGCAGCTCCGGGTGAAATCCCACAACCTCTCAAACGTATTGGCCCGTTTCCCATCATTAGCCCCTCTGCTGGTCGTCTTCTGTTACCCCGCACCCTTCCTATACATTCATGTGTCCAGAGATAAACCCAAGTCTCACAGCCCTTTGTCTCCTGCCATCCTGTACCTTTAACTGCCCGTGTTCGTTTTAATAAACTCTTGTTACTTTGACATTGTCTGTGCTTGGGTCTTACCTTCAAACGTCTGGCAAACAGATTTACAGGCAGACAGGCTAGTGGAAGGGTTAATGTGTCAACTCAAAAACTTCAGGATAGGAGGCAGCATTTTCACTTTTGGATAAATAGCGTGCCCAATATCAACTTCCTGCTACTCATCCCCAGAATATAAGATATGCATATTTTTAGGAGATTTGGATAGAAAACACTCTGAAGTCTCTAAGACTGTTTGAATCATGTCTGTGAGAGTATAACAGAACTTATGTAGCAGGAAAAACCCCGAGGACAAATCATTCAGATTTGTTTTTTGTTGAGGTCACTGTCTAGTGGGTTAGGGTTAGGGTTTGGGTTAGTGAGATTTCATTGGGAAACTAGAAAACTAAGGGACTTGTTTGCTACAGCTTCCACTGGACGCCACCAGTCTTTAGAAATTGGTTGAGGTTATTCCTTTGTGTAATGAAGAATCTTGAATGAAATGTACTTTTATAAAAAAGTAGCTTATAGCTTGCGTCCCACTTGGCCAATTGCAATGTAGAGGGAAAATGCAGAGCGCCAGATTCAAATAAAATACTATAAAATCAAACTTTCATTAAAACACATGTAAGATACTCAATTAAAGCTACACTCGTTGTGAATCCAGCCAATATGTTAGATTTTAAAAATGCTTTTCGGCGAAAGCATAAGATGCTATTATCTGATGATAGTCCAACAGTAAACAAAGATATTAGCATATTTCAACCCTGCAGTCGCTACACAAAATGCAGAAATAAAATATAAATCATGCCTTTGACGAGCTTCTTTTGTTGGCACTCCAATATGTCCCATAAACATCACAAATGGTCCTTTTGTTCGATTAATTCCATCCATATATATCCAAAATGTCCATTTATTTGGCGCGTTTGATCCAGACATAAACACAGCTTCCAATTTGCGCAACGTCACTACAAAATATCTCAAAAGTCACCTCTAAACTTTGCCAAAACATTTGAAACTACTTTTGTAATACAACTTTAGGTATTTTTAAATGTTAAGAACCATCATCAGAGTCCCAGTCGGTATTAGATAGAATGTCGGTGGTAAAAGCAACCTATGGTTACTTTTCAACACAAAGTTACTCACTACTTAGAGAAACATAATATTGTAGGGCTTCCCTCATGGCCCTTTTAGTGATGGTGCAACTGTAAGCTAACGCACTTCTGTACATCGCGCTGTAACGTACAATTGACCTTATTTTAGTGAGAAAAAAAAACGTAATACTTCCAGGTCAACTGCACAATTTCTCCCCTTTCCAGCAAAATCAATGACGACATCTTCATGATGCCAGTGTCTGCATGACTGAAGAAGGCAATGAGCTCCGTCGGGCATTTAAAATGGCGGGTGGAAGAACAGCTTTTTTCACCTTATTCGTCCAATGTATCAAATAAATAAAACACTATGAAGAGTTTATATAACGTGTCATTCCATACCTACATGAAGGTTTGTGTCGAATTTGAGTCAGGTTTTTTAGGTTGGATGTTATCTTCAGAAGTATACAGTGGCTGTCGCGGCTTGCAGTGATGATGCATAGAATGAATGCATTCAGGTGTACAAGGTATCCCTCCTTTCCCTGTCCCTGTCTTGTTTTCTTATCTGTGAGAGAAGCGCTATACGTGACACAGAAGGAGATGCTTTATGCTGTATGTTACGGCATGACACGTCACAATTTAACAGAGGGGGTCTGTTTTTTCAATTTTTCTCCAATACTATTGGGCCATTACCATGTCAATCATCGCTTGAATAGAAACGTAGTTTACACCCCACATTTTGATGCCAACACAGCTTCAGTCCATTATTTTTCATTGCAGCCTCGTTTGAATGCCGCGGTTGCGCAAATTTGTAAAGAATGGGGTTAGTCAACAGTAGCAACCACGTGAGTGAGTGCTAGCTAGCTACTGACTGAAACATTAAGCTAACCAAGACCAATAACACCAACAAATGGACAGGTGATGAGTGTAGTTACAAACGGACCACAATAACAAGTTAAATGTCATACCTGTGATGAAATGTTGTTTCACACACATGGCTAAGTGTGGACTACTTGAACAACGGGTCCCCTAATTACCCCAGTCTCCCGAATAGCCTGAAGCCATAGGGCTCTTCCCGCAGGCTCTCTTTCTTAGCCTGAAGCCATAGGGCTCTTCCCGCAGGCTCTATTTCTTAGCCTGAAGCCATAGGGCTCTTCCCACAGGCTCTATTTCTTAGCCTGAAGCCATAGGGCTCTTCCCGCAGGCTCTATTTCTTAGCCTGAAGCCATAGGGCTCTTCCTGCAGGCTCTATTTCTTAGCCTGAAGCCATAGGGCTCTTCCCGCAGGCTCTATTTCTTAGCCTGGAAGCCATAGGGCTCTTCCCGCAGGCTCTATTTTTCTACGTTACGAACTGTAGGTTGGGATATTTGACCTGGTTACATGTACATTGAACAACTTTTCAGTTTTTTCTGTATGACAACAAATCTACGACAAACTTGTCTCTTTAGGAAAGAACGTTGGTTTTCCTCAATTTGTGGGCGTTGTCGAGGGGAATTCCCTATTAATAAGTGAATGTCGACTTGGATTGGAGGTTGTTGGTATTCCAGAACGCTGTGGTTCTGTGACTGAGTGGCACCTCAGGCGACTTGGGACTTTGGACTCGTCATATCAGACGATCCGTTGCGGTAAGGTCTGTCTGTGGAATGGAACGTGTTCCGTATGAAGACGATACATCAAAGACTAATTGAAGATGACGGAGAATAATTTCTCCACAGGTTAACGTCAACCACAAAATGAACAATCCTTGTCCTCCCGACATAGCATTTAATAAAATATTTAATGTGTGTGGGGGGGGGGGATGTATAATTTATAAATCCCACAGCTGATATACATTTTATTCATAATTAAACCCTCAGTTCCTAGATTATCTTTTGTGAGGCCAATTCCATGTCCTAGTTCTGGCACTTTCCATCCTCTTTCCTTCCTTAGCAGGCAGTTTAATTTGGGCATGCTTTTCATCCAAAATTCCGAATGCTGCCCCCTACCCTAGAGAAGTTAATGCATTTGAGCCAATCAGTTGTGTTGTGAAAGGTAGGGGTGGTAGACAGAAGATGGTCTTTTACCAAATAGGGCTAAGTCCATATTATGGCAAGAACAGCTCAAATAAGCAAAGAGAAATGACAGTCCATCATTACTTTGACATTAAGGTCAGTCAATTTCAAGAACTTTGAACGTTTCTTCAAGTAGACGCAAAAACCATCAAGTGCTATGATGAAACTGGCTCTCATGAGGACCGCCACAGGAAAGGAAGACCCAGAGTTACCTCTGCTGCAGAGGATAAGTTCATTCGAGTTACCAGCCTCAGAAATGGCGGGCCAAATAAATACTTCAGAGTTTATTAAGTAACAGACACATCTCCATATCAACTGTTCAGAGGAGACTGTGTGAATCAGGCCTTCATGGTTGAATTGCTGCAAAGAAACCACTACTAAAGGACACCAATAATAAGAAGAGACTTTCTTGGGCCAAAAAACACAAGCATGGACATTAGAGGAGGAGGAGGTGTTCAAGCATGGCTACCACAGCATTCTGCAGCAATACGCCATCCTATCTGGTTTGTGCTTAGTGGGATTATCACTTGTTTTTCAACAGGACAATGACCCAGCACATCTCCAGACTGTGTAAGGGCTATTTGACCAAGAAGGAGAGTGATGGAGTGCTGCATCAGATGTCCTGGCCTCTACAATCACCCGACCTTAACCCAATTGAGATGGTTTGGGATGAGTTGGATCTCAGACTGGAGGAAAAGTAGCAAAAAAGTGCTCAGCATATGTGGGAACTCCTTCAAGACTGTTGGAAAAGCATTCCTCATGAAACGGGTTTAGAGAATGCCAAGAGTGTACAAAGCTGCCATTAAGGCAAAGGGGGGCTACTTTGAAGAATCTCAAAAATATTTTGGTTTGTTTCACTTTTTTTGGTTACTACATGATTCCATTTGTGTTGTTTCATAGTTTTCATGTCTTTATTTATTTTGATTCTAGAATGTAGCAATAGAATAGAATGGATAGAATAGAATGTAGCAATAGAATAGAATGGATAGAATAGAATGTAGCAATAGAATAGAATGGATAGAATAGAATGTAGCAATAGAATAGAACGGATAGAATAGAATGTAGCAATAGAATAGAATGGATAGAATAGAATGTAGCAATAGAATAGAACGGATAGAATAGAATGTAGCAATAGAATAGAACGGATAGAATAGAATGTAGCAATAGAATAGAACGGATAGAATAGAATGTAGCAATAGAATAGAACGGATAGAATAGAATGTAGCAATAGAATAGAACGGATAGAATAGAATGTAGCAATAGAATAGAACGGATAGAATAGAATGTAGCAATAGAATAGAACGGATAGAATAGAATGTAGCAATAGAATAGAACGGATAGAATAGAATGTAGCAATAGAATAGAATGGATAGAATAGAATGTAGCAATAGTCCAAATGAATAAAAACCCTTGAATGAGTAGGTGTGTCCAAACCTTTGACTGGTTCTGTATATTATTAAAGATGCCTGATATTTGAGGTCATTTTTTGAAAATATGTATTTAATAAAGAAAACTAAATATTTTCTTCTTGATATGGTGCTACTCAGGAATGGGATCATTCACGTGATGAAAGACTGCTTGTTGTGAATCATCACTCAATATCCACAGCTATTGCCACGGCTTCTGGGAGTAGTGGGTGGAGGAGTCAGGCGCAGAGAGCAGAGGTAGTTCAATCGTGATCTTTTAATCCAGAACAATACGCAAACGGTAACGCCAATCACCTTAACCAGCCCAAAAACAGGACCGAACAGTCAAGGAGAAAATAGTCAACGAGTATACACACACACACACACACACACACACAAACAGAAAAACACGCACAAAAGCAGGCGGCCCTACCGGGTTTAAATAGCCCAAAACAAAACCCAAACAAGAAATAGGTGAAACTAATCAGACAAAACTAACTGAAACAGAAAAGGGGATCGGTGGCAGCTAGTAGACCGGCGACGACGACCGCCGAGCGCCACCCGAACAGGGAGAGGAACCATCTTCGGCGGGATTCGTGACAGGTATTCTTTGACAGTCTGCCTGTCCTGTATCATCACTCAATATCCACAGCTGTTATTTGACATTCTGCCTGTCGTGTATCAGTGTTGAATCTGGAAACCAAGAGTAAACATTTCTCACAAAAAAACGTATTTGCCTTTGACACCGCAAAAATGTATTTTCCGCAATCATCAAACTTTCCCCCACCATTCTTCTTTGTGATTGTCTCTATGCTGAACAATCTAGCCAATCCCGAGGCCTGCTGCTACAGAAAGCCAATCCCGAGGCCTGCTGCTACAGAAAGCCAATCCCGAGGCCTGCTGCTACAGAAAGCCAATCCCGAGGCCTGCTGCTACAGAAAGCCAATCCCGAGGCCTGCTGCTACAGAAAGCCAATCCCGAGGCCTGCTGCTACAGAAAGCCAATCCCGAGGCCTGCTGCTACAGAAAGCCAATCCCGAGGCCTGCTGCTACAGAAAGCCAATCCCGAGGCCTGCTGCTACAGAAAGCCAATCCCGAGGCCTGCTGCTACAGAAAGCCAATCCCGAGGCCTGCTGCTACAGAAAGCCAATCCCGAGGCCTGCTGCTACAGAAAGCTAATCCCGAGGCCTGCTGCTACAGAAAGCCAATCCCGAGGCCTGCTGCTACAGAAAGCCAATCCCGAGGCCTGCTGCTACAGAAAGCCAATCCCGAGGCCTGCTGCTACAGAAAGCCAATCCCGAGGCCTGCTGCTACAGAAAGCCAATCCCGAGGCCTGCTGCTACAGAAAGCCAATCCCGAGGCCTGCTGCTACAGAAAGCCAATCCCGAGGCCTGCTGCTACAGAAAGCCAATCCCGAGGCCTGCTGCTACAGAAAGCCAATCCCGAGGCCTGCTGCTACAGAAAGCCAATCCCGAGGCCTGCTGCTACAGAAAGCCAATCCCGAGGCCTGCTGCTACAGAAAGCCAATCCCGAGGCCTGCTGCTACAGAAAGCCAATCCCGAGGCCTGCTGCTACAGAAAGCCAATCCCGAGGCCTGCTGCTACAGAAAGCCAATCCCGAGGCCTGCTGCTACAGAAAGCCAATCCCGAGGCCTGCTGCTACAGAAAGCCAATCCCGAGGCCTGCTGCTACAGAAAGCCAATCCCGAGGCCTGCTGCTACAGAAAGCCAATCCTGACACCTTTTCTTTTAATTTATTATTTATTTCACCTTTATTTAACCAGGTATTTATATATATAACCCTTTCTTTAACCAGGTATTTATATATATAACCCTTTATTTAACCAGGTATTTATATATATATAACCCTAACCCTTTATTTAACCAGGAAGGTCAGTTGAGAACAAGTTCTCATTTACAACTGCGACCTGGCCAAGATAAAGCAAAGCAGTACGACAAAAAAACAACAACACAGAGTTACACATAAATAAACATACGGTCAATAACACAATAGAAAAGTCTATATACAGTGTGTGGAAATGTAGAAGAGTAGGGAGGTAAGGCAATAAATAGGCAATAGAGGGGAAATCATTTAGCAATAATCCTGGAGTGATAGATGTGCAGATGATGATGTGCAGGTAGAGATACTGAGGTG
This sequence comes from Oncorhynchus mykiss, assembly GCF_013265735.2. Taxonomy (NCBI): domain Eukaryota; kingdom Metazoa; phylum Chordata; class Actinopteri; order Salmoniformes; family Salmonidae; genus Oncorhynchus; species Oncorhynchus mykiss. The sequence continues at coordinate 71,148,520 of NC_048582.1, forward strand.
CAAAAGAGCAAGAGGGTAAGTAATAATATGGGGAGGAGGTAGTTGGGTGGGCTATTTACAGATTGGCGATGTTCAGGTAGAGTGATCGGTAAGCTGCTCTGACAGCTGCTGCTTAAAGTTAGTGAGGGAGATATATGTCTCCAACTTCAGTGATTTTTAAAATTTGTTCCAGTCATTGGCAGCAGAGAACTGGAAGGAAAGGCGGCCAAAGGAAGTGTTGGCTTTGGGGATGACCAGTGAAATATACCTTCTGGAGCGCGTGCTACGGGTGGGTGTTGCTATGGTGACCAGTGAGCTGAGATAAGGCGGGGCTATACCAAGATTAGACTTATAGATGACCTAGAGCCAGTGGGTTTGGCGACGAATATGTAGGTTGGGCCAGCCAACGAGAGAAGCCAGGTCGCAGTGCTGGGTAGTATATGGGGCTTTGGTGACAAAACGGATGGCCCTGTGATAGAATACATCCAGTTTGCTGAGTAGAATGTTTGAGGCTATTTTGTAAATGACATCACCGAAGTCAAGGATCGGTAGGATAGTCAGTTTTACGAGGGTATGTTTGGCGGTATGAGTGAAGGAGGCGCTGTTGCGCAATAAGAAGCAGATCCTAGATTTCATTTTGGATTGGAGATGCTTGACGTGCGTCTGGAAGGAGAGTTTACAGTCTAGCCAGACACCTAGGTATTTGTAGTTGTCCACATATTCTACGTCAGAACCGTTCAGAGTAGTGATGCTAGTCGGGCAGGCGGGTGAGCGCAGCAATCGGTTGAAGAGCATGCATTTAGTTTGACTTGCATTTAAAAGCAGTTGGAGGACATGGAATGAGAGTTGTATGGCATTGAAGCTCGTCTGGAGGTTAGTTAACACAGTGTTCAAAGAAGGGCCAGAAGTATAGAGAATGGTGTCGTCTGCGTAGAGGTGGATCAGAGAATCACCAGCAGCAAGAGCTACATCATTGATAGATACAGAGAAAAGAGTCGGCCCAAGAATTGAACCCTGTGGCACCCCCATAGAGAGAAGGTACAGTGGGATTCGAAATGGTCGTGATGTGTTTGTTAACTTGGCTTTCAAAATTTCTTGAAATTCAGGGCAGGATAGATGTAGGCCGATAACAGTTTGGGTCTAGAGAGTCTCCCTCTTTGAAGAGGGGGATGACCGCGGCAGCTTTCCATCCTTGGGGATCTGAGACCATACGAAAGAGAGGTTGAATTGTCTAGCCCAGCTGATTTGTAGGGGTCCAGATTTTACAGAGAGAGTCAATCTCTCTCTCTCTCTCTCTCTCTCTCTCACTCTCTCTTTCCTTCTTTCCTTCCTTCCTTCTTTCCTTCTTTCCTACCTTCCTTAAGCAGGTCTGTGAGATGAATACCCAACACTTCCCTGTGTCTGGGCCAAAAAACAAGATTATGCATCACCCATCCAAGAAGTCTTCTCTTCTGTGTCCCTGAGTATCTGTCCTTGCTATGGATGTGTTTCAGGGCTGGAGGGCAGTGTGGATCCACTCTGTTCTGTTCTACTAAGTTCTACTCTAGAGGGCAGTGTGGATCCACTCTGTTCTGTTCTACTAAGTTCTACTCTAGAGGGCAGTGTGGATCCACTCTGTTCTGTTCTACTAAGTTCTACTCTAGAGGATAGTGTGGTACCACTCTGTTCTGTTCTACTAAGTTCTACTCTAGAGGGCAGTGTGGTACCACTCTGTTCTGTTCTACTAAGTTCTACTCTAGAGGGCAGTGTGGATCCACTCTGTTCTGTTCTACTAAGTTCTACTCTAGAGGGCAGTGTGGATCCACTCTGTTCTGTTCTACTAAGTTCTACTCTAGAGGGCAGTGTGGATCCACTCTGTTCTGTTCTACTAAGTTCTACTCTAGAGGATAGTGTGGTACCACTCTGTTCTATTTTACTAAGTTCTACTCTAGAGGGCAGTGTGGTACCACTCTGTTCTGTTCTACTAAGTTCTACTCTAGAGGGCAGTGTGGATCCACTCTGTTCTGTTCTACTAAGTTCTACTCTAGAGGGCAGTGTGGATCCACTCTGTTCTGTTCTACTAAGTTCTACTCTAGAGGATAGTGCGGTACCACTCTGTTCTGTTCTACTAAGTTCTACTCTAGAGGGCAGTGTGGTACCACTCTGTTCTGTTCTACTAAGTTATACTCTGGAGAGCAGTGTGGTACACTCTGTTCTGTTCTACTAAGTTCTACCCTAAACGGTAGTTTGGTACCACTCTGTTCTGTTCTACTAAGTTATACTCTGGAGAGCAGTGTGGTACACTCTGTTCTGTTCTACTAAGTTCTACCCTAAAGGGTAGTTTGGTACCACTCTGTTCTGTTCTACTAAATTCTACTCTGGTCTTAAATTGCATCGATTATTTACATTTTAGGGTACGTGAGGTTGGATTAGAAACATTGTATGAAATGTTTGGGCCAAGTTTACAGGTAACTAATTAGATCCTTTGTAGTCATGTTGGAATCGGTGTATTTCTGAATCAAACGCACCAAATAAACAGACATTTTGGGATATAAAGAAGGACTTTATCGAACAAAACGACCATTCACTGTGTAACTGGGACCCTTGTGACCAGCTGCAACCAGATGAAGATGTTCAAAGGTAAGTGATTTATTTTATCGCTATTTCTGACTTTCGTCTGCTGGTTTGGAAAACGTTTTTCATGCTTTTGTAAGCGGGGCGCTGTCCTCAGGTAATCATGGTGTGCTTTCTCCTTAAAGCCTTTTTGAAATCTGACAAAGCGGCTGGATTAACTAGAAGATACTCTTTAAACCGATGTACAACACAACGTTTATTATAACTATTTCTGTATTTTGAATTTGGCGATCTGCAATTTCACCGGATGTTGTCGAGGTGGGTTGCTAGCGGAACGCCTGCCCAAGAAAGGTTAATGCCGGGCCGACAGACAAGTTCGCTACTTTTTCCCCTTCCATTTGCTCTTCCATTTTTGCGGTAATTGGTTGTAATTTTGGTAGAGCAGACATTTCCATATGTCTGTGTTAGCTTCATGTGTGACATAACTCCACCAGTCCTATTTATGATATCATTTATGAAGATTATACCTATTTTAATTAAATACTTTTTTGTATTACATTTTTTTGTATCAATTAGTATATTTCAGTTTAAAAACAACATTTGTTCTGTATTTTCTGTTGAAATACATTTCAATTGCAACCAACATTCTATCATGTGTTTTAAAATAACATTTGGGAGATGGTTTCCTTTTAAAAAAACTGAAAGTGAGAGGTTGTACTCTGAATACAGGGAGAGATTGTAATCTGAATATAGTGAGAGGTTGTAATCTGAATATAGTGAGAGTTTGTAATCTGAATACAGGGAGAGGTTGTAATCTGAATAAAGGGAGAGGTTGTAATCTGAATACAGTGAGAGGTTGTAATCTGAATAAAGGGAGAGGTTGTAATCTGAATAAAGGGAGAGGTTGTAATCTGAATAAAGGGAGAGGTTGTAATCTGAATAAAGGGAGAGGTTGTAATCTGAATAAAGGGAGAGGTTGTAATCTGAACAAAGGGAGAGGTTGTAATCTGAATAAAGGAATAAAGGCCATTCTTGAACACAGGGCGAGACATCCTTACTAATTCGCTAGAGAACCGGATCGGATTAGCTTTTGTATGACTGAAGCCTTTAGTGAGAGGTCTAATTCTTTAATATTTAATCATTTCTGCCCTCCAAGTACCTATTCATTATATAAATAGGCCTTTTTAATTTTGTCTGACGTGCCTTTCCAAGTAAAATGTAGCTTTTTTCTCATATAATTTACATAAAGGTTCACTAGGTGTAGGCAAGACAGTAAGCAGATAGGTAAACTGGGATATGAATGGAGCTAATCTCTCTCTCTCACTCTTTCTTTCCTTCCTTCCTTCCTTCCTTCCTTCCTTCCTTCCTTCCTTCCTTCCTTCCTTCCTTCCTTCCTTCCTTCCTTCCTTCCTTCCTTCCTTCCTTCCTTCCTTCCTTCCTTCTTTAAGCAGGTCTGTGAGACTAATACCCAACACTTCCCTGTGTCTGGGCCAAGAAATAAGATTATCCATCACCCATCCAAGAAGTATTCTCTTCTGTGTCCCTGAGTATCTGTCCTTGTTATGGATGTGTTTCAGGGCTGGAGGGAAGTGTGGATCCACTATGTTCTGTTCTACTAAGTTCTACTCTAGAGGGCAGTGTGGTACCACTCTGTTCTGTTCTGCTAAGTTCTACTCTAGAGGATAGTGTGGATCCACTCTGTTCTGTTCTACTAAGTTCTACTCTAGAGGGCAGTGTGGTACCACTCTGTTCTGTTTTACCTAGTTCTACTCTAGAGGGCAGTGTGGTACCACTCTTTTCTGTTCTACTAAGTTCTACTCTAGAGGATAGTGTGGTACCACTCTGTTCTGTTCTACTAAGTTCTACTCTAGAGGGCATTGTGGTACCACTCTGTTCTGTTCTGTTCTGCTAGGTTCTACTCTAGAGGGTAGTGTGGTACCACTCTGTTCTGTTCTACTAAGTTATACTCTACATGGTAGTGTGGTACACTCTGTTGTGTTCTGTTCTGCTAAGTTCTACAATAGAGGATAGTGTGGTACCACTCTGTTCTGTTCTACTAAGTTCTACTCTAGAGGGCAGTGAGGTACCACTATGTTGAGTTCTGTTCTACTAAGTTCTACTCTACAAGGTTGTGTGGTACCACTCTGTTTTGTTCTGTTCCACTAACTTCTGCACTGAGTTGTTCAGTGTTCAGACAAGTTGTCATCTACAACAGAAACCTACAACAACTGCAGGGCTGTGTAAAAAAATGTCTTCTTTTCTTTTTTTAACCAGGTAGACCAGTTGAAAAGCAAGTTCTCTATTTCAACTGCGACCTGGCCAAGATAAAGCAAAGCAGTGTGACAAAAACATAGAGTTACACATGGGATAAACATGGGATAAACATGGGATAAACATGGGATAACCATGGGATAAACAGAGGATAAACAGGAGATAACCATGGGATATACATGGGATAACCAGAGGATAAACATGGGATAACCATTGGATAACCATGGGATAACCATGGGATAAACATGGGGTAAACATGGGATAACAGTGGGATAAACATGGGTTAAACATGGGATTAACAGTGGATAACCAGGGGATAAACATGGGATAAACATGGGATAACCATGGGATAAACATGGGATAACCATGGGAAAAACATGGGATAAACATGGGATAACCATGGGATAACCATGGGATAACAGTGGGATAAACATGGGTTAAACATGGGATTAACAGTGGATAACCAGGGGATAAACATGGGATGAACATGGGATAACCATGGGATAAACATGGGATAACCATGGGAAAAACATGGGATAACCATGGGATAAACATGGGATAAACATGGGATAACCATGGGATAAACAGGGGATAAACATGGGATAAACATGGGATAACCAGGGGAAAAACATGGGATAAACATGGGATAAACATGGGATAACCATGGAATAAACATGGGATAAACATGGGATAAACATGGGATAACCATGGGATAAACATGGGATAAACATGGTATGAACATGGGATAAATATGGGATAACCATGGGATAAACATGGGATAAACATGGGATAACCAAGGATAAACAGGGGATAAACATGGGATAAACATGGGATAACCAGGGGAAAAACATGGGATAAACATGGGATAAACATGGGATAACCATGGGATAAACATGGGATAAACATGGGATAACATTGGGATAAACAGGGGATAAACATGGGATAAACATGGGATAACCATGGGATAAACATGGGATAACATTGGGATAAACAGGGGATAAACATGGGATAAACATGGGATAACCAGGGGATAAACAAGAGATAAACATGGGATAAACATGGGATAAACATGGGATAAACATGGGATAACCATGGGATAAACATGGGATAACCATGGGATAAACATGGGACAAACATGGGATAAACAGGGGATAAACATGGGATAAACAGGGGATAACCATGGGATAAACAGGGGATAACGATGGGATAACCATGGGATGAACAGGGGATAACCATGGGATAAACAGGGGATAAACATGGGATAAACAGGGGATAACCAAGGGATAACCATGGGATAAACATGGGATAAACAGGGGATAAACATGGGATAAACAGGGGATAACCATGGGATAACCATGGGATAAACATGGGATAACCATTGGATAAACATGGGATAACCATGGGATAACCATGGATAACCACGGGATAACCATGGGAAAACATGGGATAAACATGGGATAACAGTGGTATAAACATGGGTTAAACATGGGATAAACATGGTATAAACATAGGATAAACATGGGATAACCATGGGTTAAACATGGGATAAACATGGGATAACCATGGGATAAACAGGGGATAAACATGGGATAACCATGGGATAACAGTGGGATAAACATGGGATAAACATGGGATAACCAGGGGATAAACATGGGATAAACATGGGATAAACATGGGATAAACAGGGGATAAACATGGGATAAACATTGGATAAACATGGGATAAACAGGGGATAAACATGGGATAAACAGGGGATAAACAGGGGATAACCAGGGGATAAACATGGGATAAACATGGGATAAACATGGGATAAACAGGGGATAAACAGGTGATAAACATGGGTTAAACATGGGATAAACATGGGATAAACATGGGATAAACATGGGATAAACAGGGGATAACCAGGGGATAAACATGGGATAAACATGGGATAAACATGGGATAAACAGGGGATAAACATGGGATAAACAGGGGATAAACATGGGATAAACATGGGATAAACATGGGATAACCATGGGATAAACATGGGATAACCATGGGATAACCATGGGATAAACATGGGATAAACATGGGATAACAGTGGTATAAACATGGGATAAACATGGGATAAACATGGTATAAACATGGGATAAACATGGGATAACCATGGGTTAAACATGGGATAAACATGGGATAACCATGGGATAAACAGGGGATAAACATGGGATAACCATGGGATAACAGTGGGATAAACATGGGATAAACATGGGATAACCAGGGGATAAACATGGGATAACCATGGGATAAACAGGGGATAAACATGGGATAAACATGGGATAACAGTGGTATAAACATGGGTTAAACATGGGATAAACAGGGGATAACCAGGGGATAAACATGGGATAACCATGGGATAAACATGGGATAACCATGGGAAAAACATGGGATAAACATGGGATAACCATGGGATAAACATGGGATAAACATGGGATAACCATGGGATAAACATGGGATAAACATGGTATAAACATGGGATAAACATGGGATAACCATGGGATAACCATGGGATAACCATGGGATAACCATGGGATAAACATGGGATAACCATAGGATAAACATGGGATAACCATTGGATAAACGTGGGATAAACGTGGGATAAACATGGGATAAACGTGGGATAAACAGGGGATAAACAGGGGATAAACATGGGATAACCATGGAATAAACACGGGATAAACATGGGATAACCATGGGATAAACATGGGATAAACATGGGATAAACAAACATACAGTCAATAACAGAAAATGTACAGTCTAGCCCGACACCTAGGTATTTATAGTTGTCCACAAAGTCAGAACCGATGCTAGACGGGCGGGCGGGTGTGGGCAGCGATCGGTTGAAGTGCATGCATTTAGTTTTACCTCCATTTAAAAGCAGTTGGAGGCCACGGAAGGAGAGTTATATGGCGTTGAAGCTCGTTTGCAGGTTTGTTAACACAGAGTCCAAAGAAGGGCCAGATGTATACAGAATGGTTCAAGTAAGAGAGAGAGTTCAATTTAGAGAGAGCGTCTCTCTCTCTTACTAGTGGATAACTATAACATGTTCAGTACAGCACATTTTTCTGGCACCTCCAATTTGTGAAGGAAATTAGATTCATAAGAGTAAGCGTGTATTGACTAGTTGAGATGGACCGATTAGGGAGAATAGATGATGAAGAGAATATCTTGGGAAGATAGTGAGAGGTATTGAATAATTCCTGCTAAAAGTCATGTACCAAATCCATCCATTCCCATCTTCATAATGATTGTATCTACACTATCTAAGGCTGTTTCTGACCTACCTTTTCCTCTCTCCTTTCTTTGGGGCCAGTGTTGATTCAGAGCCAGCAATTCCATTAGGCTCTGTCCTGAGATACTGGGCAGATGCTCCCCTTATGAAGGTCTGTGAGGCTCTGTCCTGAGGTACCGGGCAGATGCTCCCCTTATAAAGGTCTGTGAGACTCTGTCCTGAGGTACCGGGCAGATGCTCCCCTTATAAAGGTCTGTGAGACTGTCCTGAGGTACCGGGCAGATGCTCCCCTTATAAAGGTATGTGAGACTCTGTACTGAGGTACTGGGCAGATGCTCCCCTTATAAAGGTCTGTGAGACTCTGTCCTGAGGTACTGGGCAGATGCTCCCCTTATGAAGGTCTCTGAGGATCTGTCCTGAGGTACCGGGCAGATGCTCAAATTAAATCAAATCAAATCCAATTTTATTTGTCACATACACATGGTTAGCAGATGTTAATGCGAGTGTAGCGAAATGCTTGTGCTTCTAGTTCCGACAATGCAGTAATAACAAGTAATCTAACTAACAATTCCAAAACTACTGTCTTGTACACAGTGTAAGGGGATAAAGAATATGTACATAAGGATATATGAATGAGTGATGGTACAGAGCAGCATAGGCAAGATACAGTAGATGGTATCGAGTACAGTATGTACAAATGAGATGAGTATGTAAACAAAGTGGCATAGTTTAAAGTGGCTAGTGATACATGTATTACATAAGGATACAGTCGATGATATAGAGTACAGTATATAGGTATGCATATGAGATGAATAATGTAGGGTAAGTAACATTATATAAGGTAGCATTGTTTAAAGTGGCTAGTGATATATTTACATCATTTCCCATCAATTCCCATTATTAAAGTGGCTGGAGTTGAGTCAGTGTCAGTGTGTTGGCAGCAGCCACTCAGTGTTAGTGGTGGCTGTTTAACAGTCTGATGGCCTTGAGATAGAAGCTGTTTTTCAGTCTCTCGGTCCCAGCTTTGATGCACCTGTACTGACCTCGCCTTCTGGATGATAGCGGGGTGAACAGGCAGTGGCTCGGGTGGTTGATGTCCTTGATGATCTTTATGGCCTTCCTGTGACATCGGGTGGTGTAGGTGTCCTGGAGGGCAGGTAGTTTGCCCCCGGTGATGCGTTGTGCAGACCTCACTACCCTCTGGAGAGCCTTACGGTTGAGGGCGGTGCAGTTGCCATACCAGGCGGTGATACAGCCCGCCAGGATGCTCTCGGTTGTGCATCTGTAGAAGTTTGTGAGTGCTTTTGGTGACAAGCCGAATTTCTTCAGCCTCCTGAGGTTGAAGAGGCGCTGCTGCGCCTTCTTCACGATGCTGTCTGTGTGAGTGGACCAATTCAGTTTGTCTGTGATGTGTATGCCGAGGAACTTAAAACTTGCTACCCTCTCCACTACTGTTCCATCGATGTGGATAGGGGGGTGTTCCCTCTGCTGTTTCCTGAAGTCCACAATCATCTCCTTAGTTTTGTTGACGTTGAGTGTGAGGTTATTTTCCTGACACCACACTCCGAGGGCCCTCACCTCCTCCCTGTAGGCCGTCTCGTCGTTGTTGGTAATCAAGCCTACCACTGTTGTGTCGTCTGCAAACTTGATGATTGAGTTGGAGGCGTGCGTGGCCACGCAGTCGTGGGTGAACAGGGAGTACAGGAGAGGGCTCAGAACGCACCCTTGTGGGGCCCCAGTGTTGAGGATCAGCGGGGAGGAGATGTTGTTGCCTACCCTCACCACCTGGGGGCGGCCCGTCAGGAAGTCCAGTACCCAGTTGCACAGGGCGGGGTCGAGACCCAGGGTCTCGAGCTTGATGACGAGCTTGGAGGGTACTATGGTATTGAATGCCGAGCTGTAGTCGATGAACAGCATTCTCACATACAGTGCCTTGCGAAAGTATTCGGCCCCCTTGAACTTTGCGACCTTTTGCCACATTTCAGGCTTCAAACATAAAGATATAAAACTGTATTTTTTTTGTGAAGAATCAACAACAAGTGGGACACAATCATGAAGTGGAACGACATTTATTGGATATTTCAAACTTTTTTAACAAATCAAGAACTGAAAAATTGGGCGTGCAAAATTATTCAGCCCCTTTACTTTCAGTGCAGCAAACTCTGTCCAGAAGTTCAGTGAGGATCTCTGAATGATCCAATGTTGACCTAAATGACTAATGATGATAAATACAATCCACCTGTGTGTAATCAAGTCTCCGTATAAATGCACCTGCACTGTGATAGTCTCAGAGGTCCGTTAAAAGCGCAGAGAGCATCATGAAGAACAAGGAACACACCAGGCAGGTCCGAGATACTGTTGTAAAGAAGATTAAAGCCGGATTTGGATACAAAAAGATTTCCCAAGCTTTAAACATCCCAAGGAGCACTGTGCAAGCGATAATATTGAAATGGACCACTGCAAATATACCAAGACCTGGCCGTCCCTCTAAACTTTCAGCTCATACAAGGAGAAGACTGATCAGAGATGCAGCCAAGAGGCCCATGATCACTCTGGATGAACTGCAGAGATCTACAGCTGAGGTGGGAGACTCTGTCCATAGGACAACAATCAGTCGTATATTGCATAAATCTGGCCTTTATGGAAGAGTGGCAAGAAGAAAGCCATTTCTTAAAGATATCCATAAAAATTGTCGTTTAAAGTTTGCCACAAGCCACCTGGGAGACACACCAAACATGTGGAAGAAGGTGCTCTGGTCAGATGAAACCAAAATTGAACTTTTTGGCAACAATGCAAGACGTTATGTTTGGCGTAAAAGCAACACAGCTGAACACACCATCCCCACTGTCAAACATGGTGGTGGCAGCATCATGGTTTGGGCCTGCTTTTCTTCAGCAGGGACAGGGAAGATGGTTAAAATTGATTGGAAGATGGATGGAGCCAAATACAGGACCATTCTGGAAGAATGGAGTCTGATGGAGTCTGCAAAAGACCTGAGACTGGGACGGAGATTTGTCTTCCAACAAGACAATGATCCAAAACATATAGCAAAATCTACAATGGAATGGTTCAAAAATAAACATATCCAGGTGTTAGAATGGCCAAGTCAAAGTCCAGACCTGAATCCAATCGAGAATCTGTGGAAAGAACTGAAAACTGCTGTTCACAAATGCTCTCCATCCAACCTCACTGAGCTCGAGCTGTTTTGCAAGGAGGAATGGGAAAAAATGTCAGTCTCTCGATGTGCAAAACTGATAGAGACATACCCCAAGCGACTTACAGCTGTAATCGCAGCAAAAGGTGGCGCTACAAAGTATTAACTTAAGGGGGCTGAATAATTTTGCACGCCCAATTTTTCAGTTTTTGATTTGTTAAAAAAGTTTGAAATATCCAATAAATGTCGTTCCACTTCATGATTGTGTCCCACTTGTTGTTGATTCTTCACAAAAAAATACAGTTTTATATCTTTATGTTTGAAGCCTGAAATGTGGCAAAAGGTCGCAAAGTTCAAGGGGGCCGAATACTTTCGCAAGGCACTGTAGGTATTCCTCTTGTCCAGATGGGTTAGGGCAGTGTGCAGTGTGGTTGAGATTGCATCGTCTGTGGACCTATTTGGGCGGTAAGCAAATTGGAGTGGGTCTATGGTGTCAGGTAGGGTGGAGGTGATATGGTCCTTGACTAGTCTCTCAAAGCACTTCATGATGACTGATGTGAGTGCTACGGGGCGGTAGTCGTTTAGCTCAGTTACCTTAGCTTTCTTGGGAACAGGAACAATGGTGGCCCTCTTGAAGCATGTGGGAACAGCAGACTGGTATAGGGATTGATTGAATATGTCCGTAAACACACCGGCCAGCTGGTCTGCGCATGCTCTGAGGGCGCGGCTGGGGATGCCGTCTGGGCCTGCAGCCTTGCGAGGGTTAACATGTTTAAATGTCTTACTCACCTCGACTGCAGTGAAGGAGAGACCGCATGTTTTCGTTGCAGGCCGTGTCAGTGGCACTGTATTGTCCTCAAAGCGGGCAAACAAGTTATTTAGTCTGCCTGGGAGCAAGACATCCTGGTCCGTGACTGGGCTGGATTTCTTCCTGTAGTCCGTGATTTACTGTAGACCCTGCCACATGCCTCTTGTGTCTGAGCCGTTGAATTGAGATTCTACTTTGTCTCTGTACTGGCGCTTAGCTTGTTTGATAGCCTTGCGGAGGGAATAGCTGCACTGTTTGTATTCGGTGATGTTACCAGACACCTTGCCCTGATTAAAAGCAGTGGTTCGCGCTTTCAGTTTCACACGAATGCTGCCATCAATCCACGGTTTCTGGTTAGGGAATGTTTTAATCGTTGCTATGGGAACGACATCTTCAACGCACGTTCTAATGAACTCGCACACCGAATCAGCGTATTCGTCAATGTTGTTATCGGACGCAATACGAAACATCTCCCAGTACACGTGATGGAAGCAGTCTTGGAGTGTGGAGTCAGCTTGGTCGGACCAGCGTTGGACAGACCTCAGCGTGGGAGCCTCTTGTTTTAGTTTCTGTCTGTAGGCAGGGATCAACAAAATGGAGTCGTGGTCAGCTTTTCCGAAAGGGGGGCGGGGCAGGGCCTTATATGCGTCGCGGAAGTTAGAGTAACAATGATCCAAGGTCTTTCCACCCCTGGTTGCGCAATCGATATGCTGATAAAATTTAGGGAGTCTTGTTTTCAGATTAGCCTTGTTAAAATCCCCAGCTACAATGAATGCAGCCTCCGGATAAATCGTTTCCAGTTTGCATAGAGTTAAATAAAGTTTGTTCAGAGCCATCGATGTGTCTGCTTGGGGGGGATAGATACGGCTGTGATTATAATCGAAGAGAATTCTCTTGGTAGATAATGCGGTCTACATTTGATTGTGAGGAATTCTAAATCAGGTGAACAGAAGGATTTGAGTTCCTGTATGTTTCTTTCATCACACCATGTCACGTTGGCCATGAGGCATACGCCCCCGCCCCTCTTCTTACCAGAAAGATGTTTGTTTCTGTCAGCGCGATGCGTGGAGAAACCCGTTGGCTGCACCGCTTCGGATAGAGTCTCTCCAGTGAGCCATGTTTCAGTGAAGCAAAGGACGTTACAGTCTCTGATGTCCCTCTGGAATGCTACCCTTGCTCGGATTTCATCAACCTTGTTGTCAAGAGACTGGACATTGGCAAGAAGAATGCTAGGGAGTGGTGCACGGTGTGCCCGTCTCCGGAGTCTGACCAGAAGACCGCCTCGTTTCCCTCTCTTTCGGAGTCGTTTTTTTGGGTCGCTGCATAGGATCCACTCCGTTGTCCCGTTTGTAAGGCAGAACACAGGATCCGCGTCGCGAAAAACATATTCTTGGACGTACTGATGGTGAGTTGACGCTGATCTTATATTCAGTAGTTCTTCTCGACTGTATGTAATGAAACCTAAGATGACCTGGGGTACTAATGTAAGAAATAACACGTAAAAAAACAAAAAACTGCATAGTTTCCTAGGAACGCGAAGCGAGGCGGCCATCTCTGTCGGCGCCGGAAGGAGGAGGCTCCCCTTATAAAGGTCTGTGAGGATCTGTCCTGAGGTACCGGGCAGATGCTCCCCTTAAAAAGGTTTTGCTACAGACTCACCTCTGTTGAATTAAACTTGTGACAGTTCCATGTCTCTCATTAATTACTGACTATGCTGATGAAGTCCGTTACCTCAGGACAGAGTTTTAACAAAATAGGTTTTTTACTAAATGCTAAAAGGCTTGTTGTCAACACCTGAAAATCACTTTCTGTGAGTGTGTTTTACGAACAGCATTTTACATCGCAATCTTATGGTTGAAAATACCTTCATGTCAAAACTTCGGCCGAAGTCGATGCCTCTCCTCGTTCGGGTGGTGTTCGGCAGTCGACGTCACCGGTCTTCTAGCCATCGCCGATCCATTTGTCATTTTCCATTTGTTTTGTCTCGTTTTCCCCACACACCTGGTGTTCATTTCCCAATTACTGGGCATGTATTTAACCCTCTGTTTCCCCCCATGTCTTTGTGTGTGATTGTTATTTGTTCAGGTCGGAATGTTCCAGCTGGTTTTTACCGGTTGATGCTTTGGGTGTACCCGGGTGATGTTTATCACCCATGTCTTTGTGGCAACCGTTGTTTTTACAGTTTGTGTATCGTTTTACTTTGTGTTGTTGAGTAAAGTGCGTTGTTTCTCTCATCTCTGCTCTCTGCGCCTGACTTTCTACACCAACTAAACCTTCGGGCCTGACACCAGCATGATGCACTATATAACACAACATGGTTGATAAGGAAAAGGCCTCCATCCCCTGCATAGTGTACTATATAAACAGAGAAGGTCATCTAAGTTCATGGAAGAGTGGTAACACTCATCACGTCCTTCTGACCACTGACATGCGGATGGAGTAGCTGGTGATGCTGACTCAGAGACCAACCACATCTGAGCTGGTGATGCTGACTCAGAGACCAACCACAGCTGAGCTGGTGATGCTGACTCAGAGACCAACCACAGCTGAGCTTGTGATGCTGACTCAGAGACCAACCACATCTGAGCTGGTGATGCTGACTCAGAGACCAACCACATCTGAGCTGGTGATGCTGACTCAGAGACCACCACATCTGAGCTGGTGATGCTGACTCAGAGACCAACCACATCTGAGCTGGTGATGCTGACTCAGAGACCAACCACATCTGAGCTGGTGATGCTGACTGAGAGACCAACCACATCTGAGCTGGTGATGCTGACTCAGAGACCAACCACAGCTGAGCTGTTGCCACGTCCCAAATGGCAACCTGGTCCCATAGGGCTCTGGTCAATGCTAGTGCACTATATAGGGATTAGGCTGCCATAGGGCTCTGATCTGAAGTAATCAAATGAAATGTTATTGGTCACATACACATGGTTAGCAGATGTTATTGGTAACAAACACATGGTTAGTAGATGTTATTGGTCACATACACATGATTAGCAGATGTTATTGGTCACATGGTTAGCAGATGTTATTGGTCACATGGTTATCAGATGTTATTGGTCACATACACATGGTTAGCAGATGTTGTTGGTCACTTACACATGGTTAACAGATGTTATTGGTCACATGGTTAGCAGATGTTATTGGTCACATGGTTAACAGATGTTATTGGTCACATGGTTAGGAGATGTTATTGGTCACTTACACATGGTTAGCAGAAGTTATTGGTCACATGGTCAACAGATGTTATTGGTCACATGGTTAGCAGATGTTATTGGTCACATGGTTAGCAGATGTTATTGGTCACATGGTCAACAGATGTTATTGGTCACATGGTCAGCAGATGTTATTGGTCACATGGTTAGCAGATGTTATTGGTCACATACACATGGTTAGCAGATGTTATTGGTCACATGGTCAGCAGATGTTATTGGTCACATGGTTAGCAGATGTTATTGGTCACATACACATGGTTAGCAGAAGTTATTGGTCACATGGTCAACAGATGTTATTGGTCACATGGTCAGCAGATGTTAATGGTCACATACACATGGTTAGTAGATGTTATTGGTCACATACACATGGTTAGCAGATGTTATTGGTCACATGGTCAGCAGATGTTATTGGTCACATGGTTAGCAGATGTTATTGGTCACATACACATGGTTAGCAGAAGTTATTGGTCACATGGTCAACAGATGTTATTGGTCACATGGTCAGCAGATGTTAATGGTCACATACACATGGTCAGCAGATGTTATTGTGGGTGTAGTGAAATGCTTGTGCTTCTAGTTCCAACAGTGCAGCAATATCTAACAAGTAATCTAACAATTCCCCAACAACTACCGTATACACACAAATCTAAAGGGGTGAATGAGAATATGTACATATGGATGAGCGATGGCCGAGCGGCATAGGAAAGATGCAGTAGGTGGTATAAAATACAGTACATGTGATATGAGTAATGCAAGACATGTAAACATTATGAAAGTAACTAGTGATTTCTAGTCTCAGTATGTAGGCAGCAGCCTCTCTGAGTAGTGATGGCTGTTTAACAGTCTCATGGCCTTGAGATAGAAGCTATTGTTCAGTCTCTCGGTCCCAGTTTTGATGCACCTGTACTGACCTCGCCTTCTGGATGGTATTAGGGTGAACAGAAGGTGGCTCGGTGGTTGTTGTCCTTGATGATCTTTTTGGCCTTCCTGTGACATCGGGGGCAGTCGGTGTCCTGGAGTGCAGGTAGTTTGCCCACAGTGAAGCGTTGTGCAGATCGCACCACCCTCTTGAGAGCCCTGCGGTTCTCTACTGCTGTCCCATCAACAGGGATAGGGGGGTGCTCCCTCTGCTGTTTCCTAAAGTCATCGATCAGCTCCTTTGTTTTTTTGGTGTTGAGTGTGAGGTTAGTTTCCTGACACCACACTCCGAGGGCCCTCACCTCCTCCCTGTATTCCGTCTCGTCATCGTTGGTAATCAAGCCTACCACTGTAGTGTTGTCTGCAAACTTGATGATTGAGTTGGAGGTGTGCATGCAGTCACAGGTGAACAGGGAGTACAGGAGGGGTTGATCACGCACCCTTGTGGGGCCCCGGTGTTGAGGATCAGTAGGGTGGAGATGTTGTTTCCTACCTTCACCACCTGGGGGCGGCCCGTCAGGAAGTCCAGGTCCCAGTTGCACAGGGCGGGATCGAGAACCAGGGGCCTCCAGTTTGATGATGAGCTTGGAGGGTACTATGGTGTTGAATGCTGAGCTATAGTCAATGAACAGCATTCTCACATAGGTATTCCTCTTGTCCAGATGGGATAGGGCAGTGTGATGGCGATTGCATTGTCTGTGGATCTATTGGGGAGGGAAGCAAATGGAAGTGGGTCTAGGGTGTCAGGTAAGGTAGAGGTGATATGATCCCTAACTAGTCTCTCAAAGCACTTCATGATGACAGAAGTGAGTGCTACATGGTCTTTGCTTTCTTGAGTACAGGAACAATGGTGGCCATCTTGAAACATGTGGGGACAGCAGACTGGGATAGGGAGAAAGGGAATAGGGTCCCATAGGGCTCATGTCTAAAGTAGTGCACGATATAGGGAATAGGGTTCTATAGGGCTCTTGTCTAAAGTAGTGCACTATATAGGGAATAGCCAACCACTACCATGGCGTCCAGAGTTTCAGACACACAGTCTGGTTGTTTTTAAGGAAAGGTAACAATTAATTTGTTCTCATACCATCAATTATCTGATCTCTTCTTTTCTCTGCCATTACACTGTCATAGGGCTTTAATCAAATCAAAGTTTATTTGTCACCAAATGCAACCTTACATTGAAATGTATACTTAAAAGCCCATAATGATGATTTTTTTTAACCAACAGCCCCTTTTTTAAATAAAGAGGTAAACATTAAATAAGTACAGAAACATTTAACAGTAGCGAGGCTATATACAGGTCGTACGGTCATTGAGCGGGTGCGTCGGTTAGTTGGGAGGGGTTGGGTGGGGGCATTTGCTTAGCTGTTCAGGAGTCTTATTGATACTTGTTTTACACCATAATTTGCAAATAAATTCATAAAAAATCCTACAATGTGATTTTCTGGATTTTTTTAATCTCATTTTGTCTGTCATAGTTGAAGTGTACCTATGATGAAAATTACAGGCCTCTCTCATCTTTTTAAGTGGGAGAACTTGCACAATTGGTGGCTGACTAAATACTTGTTTTGCCCCACTGTAAGTGTACGGGTTAGAGTCCATCTCCTTGAAGGTGGCAGCTCTACCCTTTACCTCAGTGTGGATGTTCCCTGTAATCCATGGCTTCTGGTTGGGGTACGTACGTACAGTCACTGTAGGGACGACGTCATCGACGACACCTATTGATGAAGCCAGTAACTGATGTACTCCTCAATGCCATCAGAGGAATCCCGGGAACATATTCCAGTCTGTGATAGCAAAACAGTCCTGTAGTTTAGCATCTGTGTCACCTGACCACTTCTTTATTGACCAAGTCACCAATGCTTCCTGCTTTAGTTTTTGCTTGTAAGCAGGAATCAGGAGGATAGAATAATGGTCAGATTTGCCAAATGGAGGGTGAGGGAGAGCTTTGTACGTGTCTCTGTGTGTGGTGTAAAGGTGGTCCAGAGTTTTTTTTCTCTTGTTGCACATTTAACATGCTGTTAGAAATTAGGGTAGAACTGATTTCAGTTTTCCTGCATTAAAGTCTCCGGCCACTAGGAGCGCCGCCTCTGGGTGAGCGGTTTCCTGTTTGCTTATTTCCTTATACAGCTGGCTGAGTGCGGTCTTAGTGCCAGCATCTGTCTGTGGTGGTAAATAAAGAGCCACGAAAAATATAGAAGAAAACTATCTTGGCAAATAGTGTAGTCTAACATCTTACTCTACTTTAGGTGAGCAAAACATCTATAGACTGCCTTAGATTTTGTGCACCAGCTGTTGTTTTCAAATATACACAGGCCACCCCCCCCCTGTCTTTCCGGAGTGTGCTGTTCTATCTTGCCGGTGCAGCGTATATCCTGCTAGCTGAATATCCATGTTATCATTCAGCCACGATTCAGTGAAACACAGGATATTACAGTTTTGATGTCCCGTTGGGAGGATATTCGTGATCATACCTCGTCTAATATATTGTCCAATGATTGTACGTTGGCGAGGAATATTGATGGTAAAGGCAGATTTCCCACTCCGCCATTGCCGAGGCATTACGGGGCACCTCTCACCGTGTCCTCTGTGCCCTGCGTCTCTTTCTCTTGCAAATAACTGGGATGTCAGCCTTGTTGGGTGTTCGGCGAATATCCTGCTTGTTGAATAAATAATATTAGCTTAATCTGAGGTGAGTGATGTCCTGATGTCCAGAATCTTTATTGCAGTGAGATATGGTGGCAGAAATAAGTCAAAAAAATGCGTGGAAAACCTCAACATAATAGCAAAATTGGTTAGTCACCTGTAAAACTGCTGCCATTTCTTCCGGAGCCGTCAAGGCCATTACACTCTACCTACACTGTCTTTACATTGTATTTACACTGCCATTACACTCTACTTCCACTGTCTTTACACTGTCTTTACACTGCCATTACACTGCCATTACACTGCCATTACACTGCAATTACACTGTGTTTACACTGTGTTTACAATGCCATTACACTGTCTTTACACTGTCTTTAAACTGTCTTTACACTGTCATTACACTGTGTTTACACTGTATTTACACTGTATTTACACTGCCATTACACTGCCTTTACACTGTCTTTACACTGCCATTACACTGCCATTACACTGTGTTTACACTGTCATTACACTGTCATTAAACTGTGTTTACACTATCTTTACACTGTGTTTACACTGTCATTACACAGTGTTTACACCATCTTTACACTGTCTTCACACTGTGTTTACACTGTCATTACATTGTCAATACACTGTCATTACACTGTCTTTACACTGTGTTTACACTGTCTTTACACTGTCATTACACTCTACCTACACTGTCTTTACACTGACTTTACACTCCATTACACTGTCATTACACTGTGTTTAGACTGTGTTTACACTGCCATTACACTGCCATTACACTTTAATTACACTGTGTTTACACTGCCATTACACTGTCATTACACTGTGTTTACACTGCCAAGACACTGTATTTACACTGTCGTTACACTGTGTTTACACTGCCATTACACTGTGTTTACACTGTATTTACACTGTCGTTACACTGTCATTACACTGCCATTACACTGTCCTACACTGTCTTTACACTGTCTTTACACTGTCATTACACTGTCATTACACTGTGTTTACACTGTCATTACACTGTCTTTTCACTGTGTTTACACTGTCTTTACACTGTCATTACACTGTCTTTACACTGCCATTACACTACCATTACACTGTCATTACAGTGTGTTTACAATGTCATTACACTGTGTTTACACTGTCATTACACTGTCATTAAACTGTGTTTACACTGTCTTTACACTGTGTTTACACTGTCATTACACTGTCATTAAACTGTGTTTACACTGTCTTTACACTGTGTTTACACTGTCATTACACTGTCATTACACTGTCTTTTCACTGTGTTTACACTGTCTTTACACTGTCATTACACTGTCTTTACACTGTCTTTACACTGCCATTACTCTGTCATTACACTGTGTTTACACTGTGTTTACACTGTCTTTATACTGCCATTACACTGCCATTACACTGTGTTTACACAGTATTTACACTGTCTTTATACTGCCATTACACTGCCATTACACTGTGTTTACACAGTATTTACACTGTCTTTATACTGCCATTACACTTCCATTACACTGTGTTTACACTGTCTTTACACTGTCATTACACTGTGTTTACACTGCATTTACACTGCCATTACACTGTCATTACTCTGTGTTTCCACTCTATTTACACTGCCATTACACTGACATTACACTGTGTTTCCACTGTATTTACACTGCCATTACACTGTCATTACACTGCACCCTGATTGTCAATGTGATCTTGTTATTAAGTGTGTTAGGTTGATCTATCTTCATGTGTACAAATGGCTACTCAGTTGTGTTTACTGAGCTGTAGCAGTGAAAGCTGTTACAGACTATAAAACATTACATATAATCCCACTTTGTATTCTTTGTAGCAGAACAAGTCTATGGTAGCAGAACATGTCTATGGTAGCAGAACATGTCTATGGTAGCAGAACATGTCTATGGTAGCAGAACATGTCTATGGTAGCAGAACAGAACATGTCTATGGTAGCAGAACATGTCTATGGTAGCAGAACAAGTCTATGGTAGCAGAACATGTCTATGGTAGCAGAACATGTCTATGGTAGCAGAACATGTCTATGGTAGCAGAACAGAACATGTCTATGGTAGCAGAACATGTCTATGGTAGCAGAACATGTATATGGTAGCAGAACATGTCTATGGCGGCAGAACAGAACGTGTCATGGTATCAAAACAGAGCATGTCTATGGTAGCAGAACATAACATGTCTATGGTAGCAGAGCATGTCCATGGTAACAGAACATAACGTGTCTATGGTAACAGAACAGAACATGTCTATGGTAACAGAACATAACGTGTCTATGGTAACAGAACAGAACATGTCTATGGTAGCAGAACATGTCCATGGTAGCAGAACATAACGTGTCTATGGTAACAGAACATAGCGTGTCTATGGTAGCAGAACATGTCTATGGTAGCAGAACAGAACGTGTCATGGTATCAGAACAGAGCATGTCTATGGTAGCAGAACAGAACATGTCTATGTAGCAGAACAGAATGTGTCATGGTATCAGAACAGAGCATGTCTATGGTAGCAGAACAGAACATGTCTATGTAGCAGAACAGAACGTGTCTATGTAGCAGAACAGAACGTGTCTATGTAGCAGAACAGAACGTGTCATGGTAGCAGAACAGAACATGTCTATGGTAACAGAACAGAATGTGTCTTTGGTAACAGAACATAACGTGTCTATGGTAACAGAACATAGCGTGTCTATGGTATAAGAACAGAGCATGTCTATGGTAGCAGAACATAACGTGTCTATAGTAGCAGAACAGAAAATGTCTATGGTAGCAGAACATAACGTGTCTATGGTAACAGAACAGAACATGTCTATGGTAACAGAACATAACGTGTCTATGGTAACAGAACATAACGTGTCTATGGTAACAGAACAGAACATGTCTATGGTAACAGAACATAACGTGTCTATGGTAACAGAACAGAACATGTCTATGGTAACAGAACAGAACATGTCTATGGTAGCAGAACAGAACATGTCTATGGTAACAGAACAGAACATGTCTATGGTAACAGAACATAACGTGTCTATGGTAACAGAACAGAACATGTCTATGGTAACAGAACAGAACATGTCTATGGTAACAGAACATAACGTGTCTATGGTAACAGAACATAACGTGTCTATGGTAACAGAACAGAACATGTCTATGGTAACAGAACATAACGTGTCTATGGTAACAGAACAGAACATGTCTATGGTAACAGAACAGAACATGTCTATGGTAGCAGAACAGAACATGTCTATGGTAACAGAACAGAACATGTCTATGGTAACAGAACATAACGTGTCTATGGTAACAGAACAGAACATGTCTATGGTAACAGAACAGAGCGTGTCTATGGTAACAGAACAGAACGTGTCTATGGTAACAGAACATAACGTGTCTATGGTAGCAGAACAGAAAATGTCTATGGTAGCAGAACATAACGTGTCTATGGTAACAGAACAGAACATGTCTATGGTAACAGAACATAACGTGTCTATGGTAACAGAACATAACGTGTCTATGGTAACAGAACAGAACATGTCTATGGTAACAGAACATAACGTGTCTATGGTAACAGAACAGAACATGTCTATGGTAACAGAACAGAACATGTCTATGGTAGCAGAACAGAACATGTCTATGGTAACAGAACAGAACATGTCTATGGTAACAGAACATAACGTGTCTATGGTAACAGAACAGAACATGTCTATGGTAACAGAACAGAACATGTCTATGGTAACAGAACATAACGTGTCTATGGTAACAGAACAGAACATGTCTATTGTAACAGAACAGAACATGTCTATGGTAACAGAACATAACGTGTCTATGGTAACAGAACAGAACATGTCTATGGTAGCAGAACATAACGTGTCTATGGTAACAGAACAGAACATGTCTATGGTAACTGAACATGTCTATGGTATCAGAACAGAGCATGTCTATGGTAGCAGAACATAACGCGTCTATAGTAGCAGAACAGAAAATGTCTATGGTAACAGAACATAACATGTCTATGGTAACAGAACAGAACATGTCTATGGTAACAGAACATAACGTGTCTATGGTAACAGAACAGAACATGTCTATTGTAACAGAACAGAACATGTCTATGGTAACAGAACAGAACATGTCTATGGTAGCAGAACATAACGTGTCTATGGTAACAGAACAGAACATGTCTATGGTAACAGAACAGAACATGTCTATGGTAACAGAACAGAACGTGTCTATGGTAACAGAACAGAACATGTCTATGGTAACAGAACATAACGTGTCTATGGTAACAGAACAGAACATGTCTATGGTAATAGAACAGAACATGTCTATGGTAACAGAACAGAACATGTCTATGGTAACAGAACATAACGTGTCTATGGTAACAGAACAGAACATGTCTATGGTAACAGAACAGAACATGTCTATGGTAACAGAACAGAACATGTCTATTGTAACAGAACATAACGTGTCTATGGTAACAGAACAGAACATGTCTATGGTAACAGAACAGAACATGTCTATGGTAACAGAACAGAACGTGTCTATGGTAACAGAACAGAACATGTCTATGGTAACAGAACATAACGTGTCTATGGTAACAGAACAGAACATGTCTATGGTAACAGAACAGAACATGTCTATGGTAACAGAACAGAACATGTCTATGGTAACAGAACATAACGTGTCTATGGTAACAGAACAGAACATGTCTATGGTAACAGAACATAACGTGTCTATGGTAACAGAACAGAACATGTCTATGGTAACAGAACATAACGTGTCTATGGTAACAGAACATAACGTGTCTATGGTAACAGAACATAACGTGTTTATGGTAACAGAACAGAACATGTCTATGGTAACAGAACAGAACATGTCTATGGTAACAGAACAGAACATGTCTATGGTAACAGAACATAACGTGTCTATGGTAACAGAACAGAACATGTCTATGGTAACAGAACATAACGTGTCTATGGTAACAGAACAGAACATGTCTATGGTAACAGAACAGAACATGTCTATGGTAACAGAACAGAACATGTCTATGGTAACAGAACAGAACATGTCTATGGTAACAGAACATAACGTGTCTATGGTAACAGAACAGAACATGTCTATGGTAACAGAACATAACGTGTCTATGGTAACAGAACAGAACATGTCTATGGTAACAGAACATAACGTGTCTATGGTAGCAGAACAGAAAATGTCTATGGTAGCAGAACATAACGTGTCTATGGTAACAGAACAGAACATGTCTATGGTAACAGAACATAACGTGTCTATGGTAACAGAACATAACGTGTCTATGGTAACAGAACAGAACATGTCTATGGTAACAGAACATAACGTGTCTATGGTAACAGAACAGAACATGTCTATGGTAACAGAACAGAACATGTCTATGGTAGCAGAACAGAACATGTCTATGGTAACAGAACAGAACATGTCTATGGTAACAGAACATAACGTGTCTATGGTAACAGAACAGAACATGTCTATGGTAACAGAACAGAACATGTCTATGGTAACAGAACATAACGTGTCTATGGTAACAGAACAGAACATGTCTATTGTAACAGAACAGAACATGTCTATGGTAACAGAACATAACGTGTCTATGGTAACAGAACAGAACATGTCTATGGTAGCAGAACATAACGTGTCTATGGTAACAGAACAGAACATGTCTATGGTAACTGAACATGTCTATGGTATCAGAACAGAGCATGTCTATGGTAGCAGAACATAACGCGTCTATAGTAGCAGAACAGAAAATGTCTATGGTAACAGAACATAACATGTCTATGGTAACAGAACAGAACATGTCTATGGTAACAGAACATAACGTGTCTATGGTAACAGAACAGAACATGTCTATTGTAACAGAACAGAACATGTCTATGGTAACAGAACAGAACATGTCTATGGTAGCAGAACATAACGTGTCTATGGTAACAGAACAGAACATGTCTATGGTAACAGAACAGAACATGTCTATGGTAACAGAACAGAACGTGTCTATGGTAACAGAACAGAACATGTCTATGGTAACAGAACATAACGTGTCTATGGTAACAGAACAGAACATGTCTATGGTAATAGAACAGAACATGTCTATGGTAACAGAACAGAACATGTCTATGGTAACAGAACATAACGTGTCTATGGTAACAGAACAGAACATGTCTATGGTAACAGAACAGAACATGTCTATGGTAACAGAACAGAACATGTCTATTGTAACAGAACATAACGTGTCTATGGTAACAGAACAGAACATGTCTATGGTAACAGAACAGAACATGTCTATGGTAACAGAACAGAACGTGTCTATGGTAACAGAACAGAACATGTCTATGGTAACAGAACATAACGTGTCTATGGTAACAGAACAGAACATGTCTATGGTAACAGAACAGAACATGTCTATGGTAACAGAACAGAACATGTCTATGGTAACAGAACATAACGTGTCTATGGTAACAGAACAGAACATGTCTATGGTAACAGAACATAACGTGTCTATGGTAACAGAACAGAACATGTCTATGGTAACAGAACATAACGTGTCTATGGTAACAGAACATAACGTGTCTATGGTAACAGAACATAACGTGTTTATGGTAACAGAACAGAACATGTCTATGGTAACAGAACAGAACATGTCTATGGTAACAGAACAGAACATGTCTATGGTAACAGAACATAACGTGTCTATGGTAACAGAACAGAACATGTCTATGGTAACAGAACATAACGTGTCTATGGTAACAGAACAGAACATGTCTATGGTAACAGAACAGAACATGTCTATGGTAACAGAACAGAACATGTCTATGGTAACAGAACAGAACATGTCTATGGTAACAGAACATAACGTGTCTATGGTAACAGAACAGAACATGTCTATGGTAACAGAACATAACGTGTCTATGGTAACAGAACAGAACATGTCTATGGTAACAGAACATAACGTGTCTATGGTAACAGAACATAACGTGTCTATGGTAACAGAACATAACGTGTTTATGGTAACAGAACAGAACATGTCTATGGTAACAGTACCACACAAATGGTAGTGGTTCCAGGAGGATTCTGTTTCCTGTTGTGACATCAGCTGAACAGGATGCAGGTCTTTGAACGGCGTCCCGTAACAGAGCCGTCTCTCTCTCTCTCTCACACACACACACACACACACACACACACACACACACACACACACACACACACACACACACACACACACACACACACACACACACACACACACACACACACACACACACACACACACACACATACATTTGGGCTTTTTAGGTCAGCAGCATGTTTTCAGCACATCTACATATGGTGATTAAATCTTTAATTAATCTCTCTCTCTCTCTCTCTCTCTCTCCCTCTCTCTTTTGCTCCCTCCTTTTTCTGCTCTCTCTCACTCCTCCCTACCTCTCTCTCTCTCTCCCTCTCACCCTCCCTCTCTCTCTTTCTCCCCCCATTAAGTCGTCTTATCCTTATTGTATTCCTCAATCAGGAAGACCATCAGTCATTGAGCTTCATATCATTCTAGACCATGAGTGAAGAGACAGGAGGGAGAGAGGAGAGAATGCACAAGTGCAAAGATTGGAGAGATATCTAATTTGCATTTAAGGGTTCCCAGCCCGCCCCTCACCTCTCCCCACTACCACCCACCCCACAATCATTTCATAGTCTGATAAGCAACATCAATTCAACTTCTATTCCACGTTGGTTTCAACAAATTTCATTGAAATGAAGTGGAAACAACATTGATTCAACCAGTGTGTGCCCAGTGGGCACAGGATGCTGTTTCTCAAAAGAAACATGTAGAAGTTATAGAGGTTTGTTTAAGGTCTGGTGAAGTGCTTTGATACTACAGAAGTGAAATGTAATTCTCTATTCTAGTATAATGTCTAGGAATGCTTACGGTCTGAAGGCCATTCCCAGATTATGTTGGGTTAACATAATGTCTAGGAATGCTCATGGTCTGAAGGCCATTCCCAGATTATGTCTTTCAACAAAGCAGACTCCATTATACACTGAACAAAAATATAGATGCATTTTTAAATGCAGAACTGTTACATACACACAAAAAGTTTTAAAAAAAGTTGACTTCCCTGTCATTTGTCAAGATTATCCAGCCACCTGACAAGTGTGGCATATCAAGTAGATGATTAAATAGCTTGATAATTACAAAGGTGCACTCTAAAATGTGCATTATTGTCACCGAACACAATGCCACAGATGTCTCAAGTTTTGATTGAGTGTGCAATTGCCATGCTGACTGCAGGAATGTCCACCAGAGCCAGATCATTTAATGTCCCTTTCTGTACCATACGCCGCCTCCAATGTCATTTGAGAGAATTTGGCAGTATGTCCAAATCACAGACCACGTGTAGGGCATTGTAAACAGTTTGCTGACGTCAACATGGTGATGAGAAT
This sequence comes from Oncorhynchus mykiss, assembly GCF_013265735.2. NCBI lineage: Eukaryota > Metazoa > Chordata > Actinopteri > Salmoniformes > Salmonidae > Oncorhynchus > Oncorhynchus mykiss. Next base: position 71,175,824 of record NC_048582.1, read on the forward strand.
GCCAGTTATGGTATGGGCAGACAATCTTTGAACAACGAACACAATTGCATTTTATTGCTGGCATTTCCAATGCACAGTGATACCATGACGAGATCCTGAGGCCCATGTTAAAGCCTATATTTTTTAGGTAGAATGCCTGGCAAAAACCCAACACCTCCCATCACCCCGAGAACACCATCCCCACAGTGAAGCATGGTGGTGGCAGCATCATGCTGTGGGGATGGTATTCTCGGGGTGATGAGAGGTGTTGGGTTTGCACCAGACATAGCGTTTTCCTTGATGGCCAAAAAAGCAACATTTTAGTCTCATCTAACCAGAGTACCTTCTTCCATATGCTTGGGGAGTCTCCCACGTGCCTTTTGTCAAACACCAAACGTATTTGCCTATTTTTTAATGTTTTTCCATCAGGATGGACTGGGAAACTTGTCTGAATTCAATGAATGATGGATGCACTAAACACAGGGAAATTCTTGAGGGAAACCTGTTTCAGTCTTCAAGAGATTTGAGACTGGGACGGAGGTTCACCTTCCAGCAGGACAATGACCTTAAGCATATTGCTAAAGCAACACTCGAGTGGTTTAAGGGTCTTAAATGTCTTGGAATGGCCAGATCTCAATCCAATAGAATCTGTTGTATGATTTATAGATTGCGGTACACCAGCGGAACCCTTCCAACTTGAATGAGCTAGAGCAGTTTTGCCTTGAAAATAGGCAAGAATCTCAGTGGCTAGATGTGGCAAGCTTATAGAGACATACCCCAAGAGACTTACAGCTAAGAGCTTTTGGGGGGGTGAAAAGTTTTTGTCTTATTTCTTGTTTGTTTCACAATAAAACATATTTTGCATCTTCAAAGTGGAAGGCATGTTTTATAAATCAAATGATACAACCCCCCCCAAAATCTATTTTAATTCCAGGTTGTAAGGCAACAAAATAGGAAAAATGCCAAGGGGGGTGAATACTTTCACTGTACACTTTGCACCCAGTCACTACGAACATACTGAATACGAATCATTTCGTTTGGGGAAAATCCAACAAAATATATCACTGACTACCACTCTTCATATTTTCAAGCATGGTAGTGGCTGCATCATGTTATGGGTATGACTGTATTTTGCAAGGACTTGGGAGTTTTTCCCGATAAAAAATAAATGGAATAGAGCCGAGCGCAAGCAAAATCCTAGAGGAAAACCTGGTTCAGTCTGCTTTCCAACAGACACTAGGAGACAGATTTGCATGCTCAAGTTCTGTTTTTTTTGTCTTATTTCTTGTTTGTTTCACAATTTTTTATTTATTTTGCCACTTCAAAGTGTTGAAAAAGCGTAATGTCAGCGGAACACCTGTCACCTGTGAGAAAATAAATAATCATAAAAATGATGGATATTAAACAAGAGTCTAATATCAGTTAACTTCTTTGGGGTAGGGGGCAGTCTTCGGAAGTTTGGATGAAACCACTAAGAACTAGTGCAGCACTTTGACCAGGGCCCAAAAGTAGTGGACTCTGGGATGCAGCCTCTGTGTTATTCTACCTGAAAAAATTATGTAGAAGAAATCAACAGTCCGAGTTCTGGGATGTAGCCACTGACTAACTGCCCAGCGACAGTAGAGCTAGACTGTGTGTGTGTGTGTATTTGTGTGTCTCTTTCCAGTCCAGCCTGTCATCAGAGAGCAGCAATCTGCTGCAGCTGCAATCTGTTCTGAGCCCCTTGACTCGGCCTGTCTCTGTCTATCCTCCCTCTCATCCTACTCTCTCCCCTTGTCTCCCCCATCCTCCCCCCAGCCTCACTCACACCATCTCCCCCATCCTCCCATCTCTCTCCCATATAATATGAGGTTGGTCCGCCCTTTGCTGCTATAACAGCCTCCACTCTTCTGGGAAGGCTTTCCACTAGATGTTGTAACATTGCTGCTATAACAGCCTCCACTCTTCTGGGAAGGCTTTCCACTAGATGTTGGAACATTGCTGCTATAACAGCCTCCTCTCTTCTGGGAAGGCTTTCCACTAGATGTTGGAACATTGCTGCTATAACAGCCTCCACTCTTCTGGGAAGGCTTTCCACTAGATGTTGGAACATTGCTGCTATAACAGCCTCCACTCTTCTGGGAAGGCTTTCCACTAGATGTTGGAACATTGCTGCTATAACAGCCTCCACTCTTCTGGGAAAGCTTTCCTCTAGATGTTGGAACATTGCTGCTATAACAGCCTCCACTCTTCTGGGAAGGCTTTCCACTAGATGTTGGAACATTGCTGCTATAACAGCATCCACTCTTCTGGGAAGGCTTTCCACTAGATGTTGGAACATTGCTGCTATAACAGCCTCCACTCTTCTGGGAAGGCTTTCCACTAGATGTAGGAACATTGCTGCTATAACAGCATCCACTCTTCTGTGAAGGCTTTCCACTAGATGTTGGAACATTGCTGCTATAACAGCCTCCACTCTTCTGGGAAGGCTTTCCACTAGATGTAGGAACATTGCTGATATAACAGCCTCCACTCTTCTGTGAAGGCTTTCCACTAGATGTTGGAACATTGCTGCTATAACAGCCACCACTCTTCTGGGAAGGCTTTCCACTAGATGTTGGAACATTGCTGCTATAACAGCCTTCTACTCTTCTGGGAAGGCTTTCCACTAGATGTTGTAACATTGCTGCTATAACAGCCTCCACTCTTCTGGGAAGGCTTTCCACTAGATGTTGGAACATTGCTGCTATAACAGCCTCCACTCTTCTGGGAAGGCTTTCCACTAGATGTTGGAACATTGCTGCTATAACAGCCTCCACTCTTCTGGGAAGGCTTTCCACTAGATGATGGAACGTTGCTGCGGTGACTTGCTTCCATTCAGCCACAAGAACATTACTGAGATTGGACACTGATGTTTGCCGATTAGGCGTGGCTCGCAGTCGGCGTTCCAAATGATCCCAAAAGGTGTTTGATGGGGTTGAGGTGAGGGCTCTGTGCAGGCCAGTCAAGTTCTTCCACGCCAATCTCGACAAACCATTTCAGTGTGGACCTCACTTTGCGCAAATGGGACATCCTACCCTGATGGAGGGAGACTGTGGTTTAAAAACATCCTACCCTGATGGAAGGAGACTCTGGTTTAGAAACATCCTACCCTGATGGAGGGAGACTCTGTGGTTTAGAAACATCCTACCCTGATGGAGGGAGACTCTGTGGTTTAGAAACATCCTACCCTGATGGAGGGAGACTCTGTGGTTTAGAAACTTCCTACCCTGATAGAGGGAGACTCTGTGGTTTAGAAACATCATACCCTGATGGAGGGAGACTCTGTAGTGACGAAGCATCCTACCCTGATGGAAGTAGACTCTGTGGTTTAGAAAGATCCTACCCTGATGGAGGGAGACTCTGTGGTTTAGAAACATCCTACCCTGATGGAGGGAGACTCTGTAGTTTAGAAACATCCTACCCTGATGGAGGGAGACTCTGTGGTTTAGAAACTTCCTACCCTGATAGAGGGAGACTCTGTGGTTTAGAAACATCATACCCTGATGGAGGGAGACTCTGTAGTGACGAAGCATCCTACCCTGATGGAAGTAGACTCTGTGGTTTAGAAACATCCTACCCTGATGGAGGGAGACTCTGTAGTGACGAGACATCCTACCCTAATGGAGGGAGACTCTGTGGTTTAGAAACATCCTACCCTGATGGAGGAATACTCTGTGGTTTAGAAACATCCTACCCTAATGGAGGGAGACTCTGTGGTTTAGAAACATCCTACCCTGATGGAAGGAGACTCTGTAATGAAGAAACTTCCTACCCTGATGGAGGGAGACTCTGTGGTTTAGAAACATCCTACCCTGATGGAGGGAGACTCTGTGGTTTAGAAACATCCTACCCTGATGGAGGGAGACTGGTTTAGAAACATCCTACCCTGATGGAGGGAGACTCTGTAGTGACGAAACATCCTACCCTGATGGAGGGAGACTCTGTGGTTTAGAAACATCCTACCCTGATGGAGGGAGACTCTGTGGTTTAGAAACATCCTACCCTGATGGAGGGAGACTCTGTGGTTTAGAAACATCCTACCCTGATGGAGGGAGACTCTGTGGTTTAGAAACTTCCTACCCTGATGGAGGGAGACTCTATGGTTTAGAAACATCCTACCCTGATGGAGGGAGACCATGTTGTTTAGAAACATCCTACCCTGATGGAGGGAGACTCTGTGGTTTAGGAACATCCTACCCTGATGGAGGGAGACTCTGTAGTAACGAAACATCCTACCCTGATGGAGGGAGACTCTGCGGAATTGTGTCCGAAGGCGGCATTTATCATCATCAGTATCACATCCACGGCTCACCCTCTGATAGACCATCCTCCATTACACCCACTGAAGGACCCATCCTCCAATGGAACACTGAAGGACCCGTCCTCCAATGGACCCGCTGATAGGAGCTGGCTGTCAGTGAAACAATCATAACACTGACAGCTACAGTAGTAGGGGTTTTCTGTATTAAAACTGCTCATGGGTAGGTGGGACGGTAGTGTCCACCTGGCCAGCATCCGGTGAAATTGCAGAGTGCGAAATTCAAACTACAGAATTATAAATATTTAACGTTCATAAAATCACAAGTGTAATACATCAAAATAAAGCTTAACTTCTTGTTCATCTCAATTTCAGATTTTAAAATTTTACGGCGAAAGGACACCATTATCTGAGGACAGTGCCCCGCATACAAAACCATGAAAACATATTTCAACCAGGCAGGTGCGACATGAAAGTCAGAAATAGCGATATAATAAATGCCCTAGCTTTGATGATCTTCTTCTGTTGGCACTCCAAAAGGTCCCAGTTACATCACAAATGGTCATTTTGTTCGATAATGTCCTTCTTTATATCCACAAAAACTCAGTTTAGCCGGCGCGCTTCAGTCAATAATCCACCCAGTTTCTCTCCATCAAAATGCATACAAAATCAATCCCAAACGTTACTAATAAACGTTTCCGAACAAGTCAAACAACGTTTATTATCAAACCTCAGGTACCCTAATATGTAAATAAAAATACAATTGAAGACGAAGAATCGTTATTGTTTATTACCGGAGGAAAATACCAAAGAACGCACTCTCATTCACGCTCTACAATACACTACAGCCAAAATGGGAGCCACCTAGAAAAACTAACATTTCTGGCTCATTTTTCCACAAACCACCCTTAAACTCTTTCTAAAGACTGTTGACATCTACTGGAAGCCCTAAGAACTGCAATCTGGGAGGACTTTGCCTTTTTAATCAAAGTCACAGCCATTGAAAACAGTGGTAGGCTGAATTTATTTTTGGGTGGGGTGGTTTGTCCTCGGGGTTTTCGCCTGCCCTATCAGTTCTGTTATACTCACATACATATTTTAACAGTTTTAGAAACTTTAATCTACCAGTTCTATGCATATCCTCGGCCTGCGTACCAGGCAGTTTACTTTGGGCACGCTTTTCATCCGGACGTGAAAATACTGACCCCTACCCAAGAGAGGTTAATGCCTTGACACATGAAAGGATCCATATAAATGACACCTACCTAGTGCTGTCTTCATCCCATCAGAGAAAGACGGGTGTGAGAGCAGGGAAGAAACAGAGTGAGAGGTCAAGTGTTTCTCTGTGAGATAGTGTGTTTGTTTGAGAGAAGGAGAGAGGGGCGAGCGACAGAGGAGAGCAGAGAGAAATGTATTCATCACCTACACCAACAGTAATCACAGTAAATGTCAGCCCAGCCAGACACTACTGCCACTTAACTCCTTATTGATTTCATTTCCTGCCAGAAGTAATCCTGTCCAGATGACTTCCTGATGGAAGTAATCGTGTTTGTCATGGCAACGATGGGCCTGCCTTCACTGATGGAGGAAGATGGGGGCGGCAACAAGATTGTCTCGGAAAACAAACATTTTGCTTAAACCTCTATCTGTTACCAGGGCCTTGACACACATTCAATCTGTTACCAGGGCCTTGAAACACATTATATCTGTTACCAGGGCCTTGACACACATTATATCTGTTACCAGGGCCTTGACACACATTCTATCTGTTGCCAGGGCCTTGACACACATTATATCTGTTACCAGGGCCTTGACACACATTATATCTGTTACCAGGGCCTTGACACACATTATATATGTTACCAGGGCCTTGAAACACATTCAATCTGTTGCCAGGGCCTTGGCACACATTATATCTGTTACCAGGGCCTTGAAACACATTATATCTGTTACCAGGGCCTTGAAACACATTCTATCTGTTACCAGGGCCTTGAAACACATTATATCTGTTACCAGGGCCTTGAAACACATTCAATCTGTTACCAGGGCCTTGAAACACATTATATCTGTTACCAGGGCCTTGAAACACATTATATCTGTTACCAGGGCCTTGACACACATTATATCTGTTACCAGGGCCTTGACACACATTATATATGTTGCCAGGGCCTTGACACACATTATATCTGTTACCAGGGCCTTGACACACATTATATATGTTACCAGGGCCTTGAAACACATTCAATCTGTTGCCAGGGCCTTGGCACACATTATATCTGTTACCAGGGCCTTGACACACATTATATATGTTACCAGGGCCTTGAAACACATTCAATCTGTTGCCAGGGCCTTGGCACACATTATATCTGTTACCAGGGCCTTGAAACACATTCAATCTGTTACCAGGGCCTTGACACACATTCAATCTGTTACCAGGGCCTTGACACACATTCAATCTGTTACCAGGGCCTTGACACACATTCAATCTGTTACCAGGGACTTGAAACACATTATATCTGTTACCAGGGCCTTGACACACATTCTATCTGTTACCAGGGCCTTGAAACACATTATATCTGTTACCAGGGCCTTGACACACATTCTATCTGTTACCAGGGCCTTGACACACATTATATCTGTTACCAGGGCCTTGAAACACATTATATCTGTTACCAGGACCTTGACACACATTATATCTGTTGCCAGGGCCTTGACACACATTCTATCTGTTACCAGGGCCTTGACACACATTCTATCTGTTACCAGGGCCTTGAAACACATTATATCTGTTACCAGGGCCTTGACACACATTATATCTGTTACCAGGGCCTTGACACACATTATATCTGTTACCAGGGCCTTGACACACATTATATCTGTTACCAGGGCCTTGACACACATTCAATCTGTTACCAGGGCCTTGACACACATTCTATCTGTTACCGGGGCCTTGACACACATTCAATCTGTTGCCAGGGCCTTGACACACATTCAATCTGTTACCAGGGCCTTGACACACATTCTATCTGTTACCAGGGCCTTGACACACATTCTATCTCCTACATCAGGCTCAGCGTTCTGACACCATTCCCACTTCCTTCCATATATCCCCGACTGTTCATTATTCCTTCTTCCTCACCTCGTGTTTTGTTCCGAGGATGGATGGATGGATGGATCTGAGGGTCAGATAACAGAGAGAGCGATATCTCACGTAAATGCTAGGTTCACGTTTGGGTTTGCTGCAGTTTGCAGGTTTGTTGAATCAGACTATGGACCCTTCACCTCCTGTAGAAGACATTGGCAGTTCCGGAGTAATACATGGACACTTCCTATCGAATACATGGGCACTTCCTGTAGAATACATTGACACATCATGTAGAATACATGGACACTTCCCGTAGAATACACTGCCTATTCCTGTATAATACATGGACACTTCCTGTCTAATTTATTGGTACTTCCTGTAGAATACATTGACACTTTCTGTATAATACATGGACACTTCCTGTCTAATTTATTGGTACTTCCTGTAGAATACATTGACACTTTCTGTATAATACATTTCTGAAGTGAAAGCCATCTTCTCTTGGGAATGCAGCTTTTTAGTTATCTTTGCGACAGTATCAAAAATATATTTTGGATTGTTCTTATTCTCCTCAGTTAAGTTGTAAAAACAGGATGATCGAGCAGCAGTAAGGGATCTTCGATACGGAACGGTACTGTCTTTCCAAGCTAGTCGGAAGACTTCCAGTTTGGTGTGGCGCCATTTCCGTTCCAATTTTCTGGAAGCTTGCTTCAGAGCTCGGTTATTTTCTGTATACCAAGGAGCTAGTTTGACAAATGTTTTTAGTTTTTAGGGGTGTGTCTGCACCTAGGGTATTACGCAAGGTTAAATTGAGTTCCTCAGTTAGGTGGTTAACTGATTTTTGTACACTGACGTCCTTGGGTAGGTGTAGGGAGTCTAGAATCTTTGGGTTCTCCGGGAATTTATAGCACAACTTTTGATGATTCTTGGTTGGGATCTGAGCAGATTAGTTGTTGCGATTGCGAATGTAATAAAATGGTGGTCTGATAGTCCAGGATTATGAGGAAAAACATTTAGATCCACAATATTTATACCACGGGACAAAACTAGGTCCAGAGTATGACTGTGGCAGTGAGTAGGTGCGGAGACATGTTGGGCAAAACCCACCGAGTCGATGATGGCTCCGAAAGCCTTTTGGAGTGGGTCTGTGGACTTTTCCATGTGAATATTAAAGTCACCAAAAATTGGAATATTATCTGCCATGACTACAAGGTCCGATAGGAATTCAGGGAACTCAATGAGGAACGCTGTATATGGGCCAGGAGGCCTGTAAACAGTAGCTATAAAAAGTGATTGAGTAGAATGCATAGATTTCATGACTAGAAGCTCAAAAGATGAAAACGCAGTCATTTTGTTTTTTGTAAATTCTAATTTGCTGTCGTAAATGTTAGCCACACCTCCGCCTTCGCGGGATGCAAGGGGGATATGGTCACTAGTGTAACCAGGAGGAGAGGCCTCATTTAATACAGTAAATTCATCAGGCTTAAGCCATGTTTCAGTCAGGCCAATCACATCAAGATTATGATCAGTGATTAGTTCATTGACTATAACTGCCTTGGAAGTGAGCGATCTAATATTAAGTAGCCCTATTTTGAGATGTGAGATAACACAATCTCTTTCAATAATGACAGGAATGGAGGTGGTCTTTATCCTAGTGAGATTGCTAAGGCGAACACCACCATGTTTAGATTTGCCCGACCTAGATTGAGGCACAGACACGGTCTCAATGGGGATAGCTGAGATGACTACACTGACTGTGCTAAGTGGCAGACTCCTGCCTGACCTGCACCCCATCTCATTGTGGAGTTAGAGGAGTTAGAGCCCTATGTTCACAGATAAGATAAAATGAGAGCACAATGGGTCCTGGTCAAAAGTAGTGAACTACTTTAGGTAAAGATTGTCATTTGGGATGCAGCCTCTGTATCCATCGTTTAAAAATCAAGAAAAGACATATCAATGTGGGGTTAATGCCATTTACTTATAATGTCAAGGGAATCCTGGGAATATTAGAGTTAAACCTGGGAATATGAGAGTTAATCCTGGGAATATTAGAGTTAATCCTGGGAATATGAGAGTTAATCCAGGGAATATGAGAGTTAATCCAGGGAATATGAGAGTTAATCCTGGGAATATGAGAGTTAATCATGTGAATATGAGAGTTAATCCTTGGAATGTGAGAGTTAATCCTGGGAATATGAGATAATCATGGGAATATTTTTTCCTTTATTTAAAGTACTTCACGGTTGGGATGGTGTTCTTCGGCTTTCAAGCCTCCCTCTTTTTCCTCCAAACATAACGATGGTCATTATGGCCAAACAGTTCTATTTTTGTTTCATCAGACAAGAGGACATTTCTCCAAAAAGTACCATTTTTGTCCCCATGTGCCGTTGCAAACCGTAGTCTGGCTTTTTTTATGGCGGTTTTGGAGCAGGGGCTTCTTCCTTGTTGAACTTCAACAGAACCTAACATCGCAAAAATCAGAAACTTTCTGTCCAAAAATTTTGCTGAAAAATGTATCCATGTATCCATAATCACTTCCTGATTAGTTCATATGAATCCATGCTTTTATCACTTCCTGATTAAACTACTGCATTGCTCTACTTTCCGGCTACCTGGATAAAGCACTAAATAAACTTCAGTTAGTGCTAAACACGGCTGCTAGTATCTTGAAATTAACCCAAAAATGTGATCATATTACTCCAGTGCTAGCCTCCCTACACAGGCTTCCTGTTAAGGCCAGGGCTGATTTCAAGGTTTTACTGCTAACCTACAAAGCATTACATGAGTATCTGTCTTTCCGATTTGGTCCTGCCGTACATACCTACACGTACGCTAAGGTCACAAGACGCAGGCCTCCTAACTTTCCCTAGAATTTCTAAGCAAACAGCTGGAGGCAGGGCTTTCTCCTATAGAGCTCCATTTTTGTGGAATGGTCTGCCTATCAATGTGAGAGACGCAGACTCGGTCTCAACCTTTAAGTCTTTACTGAAGACTCATCTCTTCAGTGGGTCATATGATTGAGTGTAGTCTGGCCCAGGAGTGGGAAGGTGAACGGAAAGGCTCTGGAGCAACGAACCGCCCTTGCTGTCTCTGCCTGGCCTGTTCCCCTCTCTCCACTGGGATTCTCTGCCTCTAACCCTATTACAGGGGATGAGTCACTGGTGCTCTTCCATGCCATCCCAAGGAGAGGTGTGTCACTTGAGTGGGCTGAGTCACTGAAGTGTCTTCCTGTCCGGGTTGGCGCCCCCCCTTGGGTTGTGCCGTGGCAGAGATCTTTGTGGGCTATACTCGGCCTTGTCTCAGGATGGTAAGTTGGTGGTTGAAGATATCCCTCTAGTGGTGTGGGGACTGTTCTTTAGCAAAGTGGGTGGTTATATCCTGCCTGTTTGGCTCTGTCCGGGGGTATCATTGGATGGGGTCACAGTGACCCCTCCTGTCTCAGCCTCCACAAATTATGCTGCAGTAGTTTATGTGTCGGGGACTAGGGTCAGTCTGTGATATCTGGAGTACTTCTCCTGTCTTATCCGGTGCCCTGTGTGAATTAAAGTATGCTCTCTCTAATTCTCTCTTTCTCTCTCTCTTTCTTTCTCTCTCTCGGAGGACCTGAGCCCTAGGACCACACCTCACCTGGCCTGATGACTCCTTGCTGTCCCCAGTCCACCTGGTCGTGCTGCTGCTCCAGTTTCAACTGTTCTGCCTGCGGCTATGGAACCCTGACCTGTTCACCGGACTGTTATAATCTCCACCCGGCACAGCCAGAAGAGGACTGGCCACCCCTCAGAGCCTGGTTCCTCTCTAGGTTTATAATCTCCACCCGGCACAGCCAGAAGAGGACTGGCCACCCCTCAGAGCACGGTTCCTCTCTAGGTTTATAATCTCCACCCAGCACATCCAGAAGAGAACTGGCCACCCCTCAGAGTCTGGTTCCTCTCTAGGTTTCTTCCTAGGTTTTGGCCTTTCTGCATTGCTTGCTGTTTAGGGTTTTAGGCTGGGTTTCTGTACAACACTTTGTGACATCGGCTGATGTAAAAAGGGCTTGATTGATTGATGTAGTTCACTGTTGTTTACCAGCACAAAGCCTCTGAGTCTAATGTTTATACGACACACGTGATCTGATTTAACTGTTTACACAACACACCCCTATGGAGAATGGCACCCTATTCCCTATGTAGTGCACTACTTTAGACCAGAGCCCTATGGGGTATGGCACCCTATTCCCTATGTAGTGCACTACATTAGACCAGGGCCCTATGGAGAAAGCACCCTATTCCCTATGTAGTGCACTACATTAGACCAGGGCCCTATGGAGAATGGCACCCTATTCCCTATGTAGTACACTACTTTAGACCAGAGCCCTATGGGGTATGGCACCCTATTCCCTATGTAGTGCACTACATTAGACCAGGGCCCTATGGAGAATGGCACCCTATTCCCTATATAGTGCACTACTTTAGACCAGAGCCCTATGGGGTATGGCACCCTATTCCCTATGTAGTGCACTACATTAGACCAGGGCCCTATGGAGAATGGCACCCTATTCCCTATGTAGTGCACTACTTTAGACCAGGGCCCTATGGAGAATGGCACCCTATTCCCTATGTAGTGCACTACTTTAGACCAGAGCCGAAAAGGGTATGGCACCCTATTCCAATGTAGTGCACTACTTTAGACCAGAGCCCTATGGGGTATGGCACCCTATTCCCTATATAGTGCACTACATTAGACCAGAGCCCTATGGGGTATGGCACCCTATTCCCTATGTAGTGCACTACATTAGACCAGGGCACTATGGAGAATGGCACCCTATTCCCTATGTAGTGCACTACTTTAGACCAGAGCCCTATGGGGTATGGCACCCTATTCCCTATGTAGTGCACTACATTAGACCAGGGCCCTATGGAGAATGGCACCCTAGTCCCTATGTAGTGCACTACTTTAGACCAGAGCCCTATATTGGATATTAGATTGGATTGGATATTAGAGCCTGTTTTTAATTGGTCAAACCAACTGAATATCACATTATTCACAGGTCCTCTGTATAGAAGATAGAGGACTTTAGTCACAGGTCCTCTGTATAGAAAATAGAGACCCATAGTCACAGGTCCTCTGTATAGAAGATAGAGGCCTTTAGTCACAGGTCCTCTGCATTTTGTTGCTCCCCAAGGGATGAACTTTTTGTCAGGGAATGTCACCTGAGTGACCAGTAAGAGAGAGAAGAGAATAGAGAGAGAAGAGATGAGAGAGAGAGAATAGAGAGAGAAGAGATATGAGAGAGAGAAGAGATATGAGAGAGAGAAGAGATATGAGAGAGAGAAGAGATATGAGAGAGAGAGAAGAGATGAGAGAGAGAGAAGAGATGAGAGAGAGAAGAGATATGAGAGGGAGAGAAGAGATATGAGAGAGTGAAGAGATATGAGAGAGAAGAGATATGAGAGAGAGAAGAGATATGAGAGAGAGAAGAGATGAGCGAGAGAGAGAGAAGAAATTAGATGAGAGAGAAGAGTGTAGAGAGATAGAGAGAGAAGATATGAGAGAGAGAGAGAGAGAGAAGAGATATGAGAGAGGGAGAAGAGAGAGAGAAGAGATATGAGAGATATGAGAGAGAGAAGAGATATGAGAGAGAGAGAAGAAATGAGATGAGAGAGAAGAGTTGAAAGAGGGGAAGAGATGAGATGAGAGAGAGAGAGGGGAAGAGATGAGATGAGAGAGAGAGAGAGTAAGAGATGAGATGAGAGAGAGTAAGAGATGAGATGAGAGAGAGTAAGAGATGAGATGCGAGAGAGAGAGAGTAAGAGATGAGTGAGAGAGAGAGAGAGAGAGAGAGAGGAAGAGATGACATGAGAGAGAGAAGAAGAGATGAAATGAGAGAGAGAGAGAGAGAGAGAGAGGAAGAGATGAGAGAGAGGAAGAGATGAGAGAGAGAGAGAGAGAGAGAGAGAGAGAGAGAGAGAGAGAGAGAGAGAGAGAGAGAGAGAGAGAGAGAGGAAGAGATGAGAGAGAGAGATGAGATGAGAGAGAGAGATGAGATGAGAGAGAGAAGAAGAGAGAAACACAGTGGGACAGGTAATGATAGAGTGATACGTCTGAGAGATTTCAGTCATGATTTCCTTTGTATTATTGCTGCTGCTTCACCGGTGCTGTAAATATCTCCTTAATAACAAACACAAAACCCTCCTTCAGACGAGATGGAATAGACCAGAAGACTGATTTCCACAGACTGGAGATGGAATCTCAAACGGATGTAAAACTGCTCTGTGTCTAGAGGGACGGAAATCTTATCTCTCACCATTGGGATTTTTACTACGTAAGACAGTATTGCAATTTGTTTTAGAGTTTTCCTGTGTGTATTCATCTGAATGTGAGAGTTTTACAACATATTAGTCTGTGTTTTACAACATGTGTGTGTGTGTGTGTAAAGCCCTAGCAGGCAGAGCAGCCGTAGCAGGCAGAGCAGCCTCTCCTGTGGGAGTTACCAGCAGCCCTAGCAGGCAGAGCAGCCTCTCCTGTGGGAGTTACTAGCAGCCGTAGCAGGCAGAGCAGCCTTTCCTGTGGGAGTTACTAGCAGCCCTAGCAGGCAGAGCAGCCTCTCCTGTGGGAGTTACTAGCAGCCCTAGCAGGCAGAGCAGCCTCTCCTGTGGGAGTTACTAGCAGCCCTAGCAGGCAGAGCAGCCTCTCCTGTGGGAGTTACTAGCAGCCCTAGCAGGCAGAGCAGCCTCTCCTGTGGGAGTTACCAGCAGCCTTGCAGGAAGAACAGCTGACCCTGTGGGAGTTACTAGCAGCCCTAGCAGGAAGAACAGCTGACCAAGTGGGAGTTACTAGCAGCACTAGCAGGAAGAACAGCTGACCAAGTGGGAGTTACTAGCAGCACTAGCAGGAAGAGCAGCTTATCCTGTGGGAGTTACTAGCAGCCCTAGCAGGTAGAACAGCCCTGGCAGGAAGAACAGCTGGCCCTGTGGGTGTCATTAGCCATGCAGCTCATTCTTTTGTCCTGGAATAGCTGTCCTATTTCTGTCCCCACCTCAGGGTCAGCCCCCCCCCTCACACCTGGCCATCCTATTACAGTACCTCACTCCTTCAGCCGACACGGTCTCAGCAGGAGGCATCTCCTAACTCACAGCCAGAAAGAGAGGGAGAGAGGGATGGAGGGAGGGAGGGATGAATGGAGGGAGAGAGAGAGAGGGATGGAGGGAGGGAGGGATGAATGGAGGGAGAGAGAGAGAGAGATCGAAAGAGGGTAGAACGATGGAGGGAGGACAGATTAGCACTATACCCACTAATTATCAAAATCCAGAAAAGAGCCTTAAAATTCCACATCCAGCTAAAAGGAAGTGATGACATTCCACCACAAAGCCCTCACCTACAGACAGATTCACCTAGAGAAGGGTATCCTCAGCCAACTGGTCCTGTGGCTCTGTTCACAATCACAAACCGACCACCCACCCCAGTACAGAAACACATTTAGACACAACCACATGATGTGAAAGCAGAAAGTTAACGATTTGACACATTGGAAAGAATCAACCAAAAAACTGAGCAAACTAGAATGCTATTTGGCCCTAAACAGAGAGTACACAGTGGCAGAATACCTGTCCACTGTGACTGACCCAAACTTAAGGAAAGCTTTGACTATGTACAGACTCAGTGAGCTTAGCCTTGCTATTGAGAAAGGCCGCCGTAGGCAGACATGGCTCTCAAGAGAAGACAGGCTATGTGCTCACTGCCCACACAATGAGGTGGAAACTGAGCTGCACTTCCTAACCTCCTGTCCAATGTATGACCATATTAGAGAGACATATTTCCCTCAGATTACACAGATCCACAAAGAATTCGAAAACAAATCCAATTTTGATAAACTCCCATATCTACTGGGTGAAATTCCACAGTGTGCCATCACAGCAGCAAGATTTGTGACCTGTTGCCACGAGAAAAGGGCAACCAGTGAAGAACACACACCATTGTAAATACAACCCATATTTATGGTAATTTATTTTTTCCCTTTTTTTCCCTTTTGTACTTAAACTATTTCCACATCATTACAACACTGTATATAGACATAATATAACATTTGAAATGTCTCTATTGTTCCTTTGGAACTTCTGTGAGTGTAATGTTTACTGTTCACTTTTTATTGTTTATTTCACTTTTGTATATTATCTTCCTCACTTGCTTTGGCAATGTTAACACATGTTTCCCATGCCAATAAAGCCCTTCAATTGAAAATTGAGAGAGAGAGACAGAGAGAGAGAGACAGAGAGAGAGGGACAGAGAGAGAGGGACGGAGAGAGAGGGACGGAGAGAGAGAGAGAGAGAGAGAGAGAGAGAACAGAGAGGGAGAGAACAGAGAGAGAGAGAGAAGGAGAGACAGACAGAGAGAGACAGAGAGAGAGGGACGGAGAGAGAGGGACGGAGAGAGAGAGAGAGAGAGAGAGAGAGGGAGAGGGAGAGGGAGAGAACAGAGAGGGAGAGAACAGAGAGAGAGAGAGAGCCTGTACCAGTCGTAACCCTCTCTGCTGAGATTAAGGAGAACCCTTCTTCTAGTTCTTTGTGTTCTCCAGGGCAACGGTGTCTCAATGGAATTAGTACTTGTAGTCATGGCAACTGGACCTGTTTTGGAACCATTATTTTTGTCTTACTGAAATTTACTGTCAGGGCACAGGTCTGTCAGGGCCCAGGTCTGTCAAAATATATTTTGATTTGTTTAACACTTATTTTTTGGTTACTACATGATTCCATATGTGTTATTTCATAGTTTTGATGTCTTCACTACTATTGTTATACAATGTAGAAAATAGTAAAAATAATGAAAACCCCTTGAATGAGTAGGTGTGTCCAAACCCCTTGAATGAGTAGGTGTGTCCAAACCCCTTGAATGAGTAGGTGTGTCCAAACCTTTGAATGAGTAGGTGTGTCCAAACGTCTTGAATGAGGAGGTGTGTCCAAACCCCTTGAATGAGGAGGTGTGTCCAAACCCCTTGAATGAGGAGGTGTGTCCAAACCCCTTGAATGAGTAGGTGTGTCCAAACCCCTTGAATGAGTAGGTGTGTCCAAACCCCTTGAATGAGTAGGTGTGTGTGCAATTTAGAAAATAGTCAAAATAATCAATCGGTTGTTTGTGTCAATGAATTTATAATGTCCTATTTTTTTCCACCAACAACAATTTACATCAATTTGTACAACAGACCCAAATTGAGTCAAAAGTTTTTTGAAATCAACAAAGAATTAGAAGTCTTTGCCTTTGTTTTGGTTTGTTTGTCAAGTAGGGTGTGCAGGGTGAATACGTGGTCTGTTGTACGGTCATTTAGTAAAAAGACAATTTGACATTTGCTCAGTACGTTGTTTTCGCTGAGAAAATGTATGAGTCTTCTGTTAATGATCATGCAGAGGATTTTCCCAAGGTATCTGTTGAAGCATATCCCCCGGTAGTTATTGGGGTCAAATTTATCTCCACTTTTGTGAATTGGGGTGATCAGTCTTTGGTTCCAAATATTGGGGAAGATGCCAGAGTCAAGGAAGCTATTAGGAAAAAAAAGAAGAGTTTTAGTATAGCCAATTGTTTTTTTTGGTCTTTATATTTTATCATTTCATTAAGGATACCATCAACACCACAAGCCTTCTTGGGTTGGAGGCTTTTTATTTTGTCCTGTAGTTCATTCAATGTAATTGGAGAATCCAGTGGGTTCTGGTAGTCTTTAATAGTTGATTCTATGATTTGAATTTGATCATGTATATGTTTTTGTTGTTTGTTATAGAGCCAATCAGTTTGTAGAAGTGGTTTATCCACACATCACCGTTTTGGATAGATAATTGTGTTGTTGTTTGGTTAGAGTCTATGGATTCTTCAAATACATTGAGTTGATTTCCTTCTTCTTCCGTAGTGTATTTCTATATTGTTTTAGTGATTCACCATAATGAAGGCGTTGACTCAGGTTTCCTGGGTCTCCGGGTTTTTGGTTGGACAGGTTTCTCAATTTCGTTCTTAGGTTTTTGCATTCTTCATCAAACCATTTGTTATTATTGTTAATTTGATTGGGTTGTCTGCTTGAAATATTTAGAAGGGAAGTTGAGAGGTCAAATATAGTGTTCAGTTCCTTTGGCTTTGATGCCTCATGATTTGAGTATTTTTCTGTTCAAGTAGACTGTGATTTTGCTGTGATCTGATAGGGGCGTCAGTGGGCTGACTGTGAACGCTCTGAGAGACTCTGGCTTGAGGTCAGTGATAAAGTAGTCTACAGTACTACTGCCAAGAGATGAGCTATGGGTGTACCTACCATAGGAGTCCCCTCGAAGCCTTCCATTGACTATGTACATACCCAGGATGTAACAGAGCTATAGGTATACCTACCATTGACTATGTACATACCCAGGATGTAACAGAGCTATAGGTATACCTACCATTGACTATGTACATACCCAGGATGTAACAGAGCTATAGGTATACCTACCATTGACTATGTACATACCCAGGATGTAACAGAGCTATAGGTATACCTACCATTGACTATGTACATACCCAGGATGTAACAGAGCTATAGGTATACCTACCATTGACTATGTACATACCCAGGATGTAACAGAGCTATAGGTATACCTACCATTGACTATGTACATACCCAGGATGTAACAGAGCTATAGGTAT
The DNA here is from genome assembly GCF_013265735.2 of Oncorhynchus mykiss. NCBI lineage: Eukaryota > Metazoa > Chordata > Actinopteri > Salmoniformes > Salmonidae > Oncorhynchus > Oncorhynchus mykiss. The sequence goes on from NC_048582.1 coordinate 71,193,803, forward strand.
ACCTACCATTGACTATGTACATACCCAGGATGTAACAGAGCTATAGGTATACCTACCATTGACTATGTACATACCCAGCGTGCGACAGAGCTGCAGGAGTTGTGACCTGTTTTTTTGGTGATGTTGTCATAGTTGTGTCTAGGGGGGCATATGGGGGAGGGAGTGTTGTCACCTCCAGGTAGGTGTTTGTCCGTCTGTGTGCTGAGGGAGTCAGGTTCTTGTCCAGTTCTGGCATTTAGGTCGCCACAGACTAGTACAAGTCCCCGGGCCTAGAATACCCTAGTAGTTAGAGCGTTGGGCCAGTATTGAAAGATTGCTGGATCGAATCCCCGAGCTGACAAGGTAAAAATATGTTGCTTTGCACCTGAACAAGACAGTTCAGGTGTCTGTTCCCTGGTAGTCTTTGTACATAATAATTTGTTCTTAACTGACTAATAAAGGTTAAAATAAAAAATACAAGAAGAGAAGCATCATCATCATCATCATCATCATCATCATCATCATCATCATCATCATCATCATCATCATCATCATCATCATCATCATCATCATCATCATTGTTAAATTCTATTGGGGGATATAGGTGGCACTCATGAGGACATTTGTCTCTGAGATCATTTCCTTGTTAACACAGGTTTAAGACTGGCTGTTGTTCAGACACACACTCACACACACACACACACACACTGTTTTAAGACTGGCTGTTGTTCAGACACACACACACACACACACACACACACACACAGGTTTAAGACTGGCTGGTGTTCAGACACACAGATCAAGGACCGCTTCCCACTGCCCAGAATTTCCCCCATTGTTACCCCCATTGGCAGTGTGTGTGTTACTTGTCCTCCTTCCCATTGGCCAGAATCTCCCCCATTGTTATCACATTTTGCCAACTCCATACACGCCCAATGACCAGTCCTTGTTCCAATAGTCTGACCTCATTAAATCATTTTGAACATTTTCTTGCATTCTCTTGCATTCTTGAAACTCTCTGTGGGGCAAAATTCAATTTGAAATTTTTAGTAGAAATAAACAGGGTCAATTCCATCAAAAATTCAGTCAGTTCACAATGTAAACAGTTTTCCAATAGATATGTTTGATGTCCAAATAAACTGGCAGGATTTTACATTATAAATTGGTCCCAAACCAACTGTCTGCGTATACAGTTGAAGACGGGAGTTTACATACACCTCAGCCAAATACATTTAAACTCAGTTTTTCACAATTCCTGACATTCAATCCTAGTAAGAAATCCCTGTTTTAGGTCAGTTAGGATCAACACTTTATTTTAAGAATGTGAAATGTCAGAATAATAGTAGAGAGAATTATTTATTTCAGCTTTTATTTTTTTCATCACATTCCCAGTGGGTCAGAAGCTTACATACACTCAATTAGTATTTGGTAGCATTGCCTTTAAATTGTTTAATTTGGGTCAAATGTTTCGGGTAGCCTTCCACAAGCATTTGGGTGAATTTTGTCCCATTCCTCCTGACAATGCTGGTGTAACTGAGTCAGGTTTGTAGGCCTCCTTGCTCGCACAAGCTTTTTCAGTTCTGCCCACAAATGTTCTATGGGATTGAGGTCAGGGCTTTGCGATGGCCACTCCAATACCTTGACTTTGTTGTCCTTAAGCAATTTTGCCACACCTTTGGAAGTATGCTTGGGGTCATTGTCCACTTGGAAGACCCATTTGAGACCAATCTTTAACTTCCTGACTGATGTCTTGAGATGTTGCTTCATTAGATCAATGTAATTTTCGAACCTCATGATGCCATCTATTTTGTGAAATGCACCAGTCCCTCCTGCAGCAAAGCACCCCCACAACATGATGCTGCCACCCCCGTGCTTCACGGTTGGGATGGTGTTCTTCGGCTTGAAAGCTTCCCCCTTTTCCCTCCAAACATAACAATGTTTATTATGGCCAAGCAGTTCTATTCTATTTTTGTTTCACCACCAGAGGACATTTCTCCAAAAAGTATGATCTTTGTCCTCATGTGCAGTTGCAAACCGTAGTCTGGCTTTTTTATGGTGGTTTTGGAGCAGTGGCTTCTTCCTTGCTGAGCATCCTTTCTGGTTATGTCAATATAGGACTCGTTTAACTGTGTATGTAGATACTTTTGTACCTGTTTCCTCCAGCATCTTCACAATGTCCTTTACTGTTTTTCTGGGATTGATTTGCACTTTTTCGCACCAAAGTACGTTCATCTCTAGGAGACAGAACACTTCTCCTTCCTGAGCGGTATGACGGCTTGATGATACATCCACAGGTACACCTCCAATTGACTCAAATGATGTCAGTTAGCCTATCAGAAGCTTCTAAAGCCATGACATAATTTTCTGGAATATTCCAAGGTGTTTAAAGGCACAGTCAACTTAGTGTATGTCAACTTCTGACCCACTGGAATTGTGATACAGTGAATTATAAGTGAAATAATCTGTCTGTAAACAATTGTTGGAAAAATTACTTGTGTCATGCACAAAGTAGATATCCGAACCGACTTGCCAAAACTATAGTTTGTTAACTAGACATTTGTGGAGTGGTTGAAAAACTTGTTTTATTGACTCCAACCTAAGTGTACGTAAACTTCCTACTACAACTGTCTGACTTCGGGTTAACATATTTGACTTGGGAATAGTTTGACTACCCAAGTACCCTACAACTAGTCATCCAGCATTTCTCCTTTAAATCACTCGTCTGTTAGGAAACGTCGGGATCTTGGCCCATCCCTCATCCGCTCCGCCAGGAGGAAATAAGACTCCCATTATTGATTTTCTCTCCAAAATAGCTGCCCAGCTCCAAACAGCCCGTCAACCGGCGGCAATTAACCCCTTGATTCTTCAATGAGGTGGAGGGAAATTGCCAAGATTATCATCATCCCTTGCTCCCTGAGTGTAACTGAAACAGAGGGGAGATGGAGAGATAGTAACGAGAGATAGGAGAGATGGAGAGATAGTAATGAAGGAGAGGAGAGATGGAGAGATGATAATTAAATAGAGGAGATATGGAGAGATAGTAATGAAGGAGAGGAGAGATGGAGAGATTATAATTAAATAGAGGAGAGATGGAGAGATAGTAATGAAGGAGAGGAGAGATGGAGAGATAGTAATGAGAGAGAGGAGAGATGATAATTACATAGTGGGGAGGTGGAGGGATAGTAATGAAAGAGGATAGATGGAGAGATAGTAATGAGAGAGAGGAGAGATGGAGAGATAGTAATGAAGGAGAGGAGAGATGGAGAGATAGTAATGAAGGAGAGGATAGATGGAGAGATAGTAATGAAGGAGAGGAGAGATGGAGAGATAGTAATGAGAGAAATGAGAGATGGAGAGATAGTAATGAAGGAGAGGAGAGATGGAGAGATAGTAATGAAGGAGAGGATAGATGGAGAGATAGTAATGAGAGAGATGAGATATGGAGAGATAGTAATGAAGGAGAGGATAGATGGAGAGATAGTAATGAAGGAGAGGAGAGATGGAGAGATAGTAATGAGAGAAATGAGAGATGGAGAGATAGTAATGAAGGAGAGGAGAGATGGAGAGATAGTAATGAAGGAGAGGATAGATGGAGAGATAGTAATGAGAGAGATGAGAGATGGAGAGATAGTAATGAAGGAGAGGAGAGATGGAGAGATAGTAATGAAAGAGAGGAGAGATGGAGAGATAGTAATGAGAGAGAGGAGAGATGGAGAGATAGTAATGAAGGAGAGGAGAGATGGAGAGATAGTAATGAAGGAGAGGATAGATGGAGATATAGTAATGAAGGAGAGGAGAGATGGAGAGAGTAATGAGAGAGAGGAGAGATGGAGAGATAGTAATGAATGATGGGAGAGATGGAGAGATAGTAATGAAGGAGAGGAGAGATGGAGAGATAGTAATGAGAGAGAGGAGAGATGATAATTACATAGTGGAGAGGTGGAGGGGTAGTAATGAAAGAGAGGATAGATGGAGAGATAGTAATGAGAGAGAGGAGAGATGGAGAGATAGTAATGAAAGAGCGGATCGATGGAGAGATTGTAATGAAGGAGAGGATAGATGAGAGATAGTAATGAAGGAGACGATAGATGGAGAGATGATAATTAAATAGAGGAGAGATAGAGAGATAGTAATGAAAGAGAGGATAGATGGAGAGATCGTAATGAAGGAGAGGATGGATGGAGAGATGATAATTAAATAGAGGAGAGATGGAGAGATTGTAATGAGAGAGAGGGAGATGGTAATGAATGAAAATATAGATACTGTATGCATCTGTCTGTCTCTCTTTGTGTTTCTCTCTCTCTTTCCCTCACACCCTCTCTCTTTCCCTCCCTCTCTCTCTCTCTCCCCCTCTCTCTGTCCCTCCCGCCCTCTCTCTCTGTCCCTCCCTCTCTCTCTCTCTTCCTCTCTCTCTGTCCTCCAGCCCTCTCTCTCTCTCTGTCCCTCCCTCCCTCTCTCTGTCCCTCTCTCTCTCTTTCCCTCCCTCCCTCTCTCTCTCTGTCCCTCTCTCTCTCTCTCTCTCTTCTCTCTCTCTCTTTCCCTTCCTCCCACTATCTTTCCCTCCCTCTCTCTCTCTCTCTCTCTCTCTCTCTTCTCTCTCTCTCTCTCTCTCTCTCTCTCTCTCTCTCTCTCTCTTTCCCTTCCTCCCACTATCTTTCCCTCCCTCTTTCTCTCTCTCTCTCTCTTTCCCTCTCTCTCTCTCTCTCTCTCTCTCTTTCCCGCTCTCTCTCTCTCTCTCTTTCCCTCTCTCTCTCTTTCCCTCCCTCTCTCCCTCCCTCTCTCTCCCTCTCTCTTTCCCTTCCTCCCTCTCTCCCATCACTGTCACAGATCCGTGTCATTCATCATTGCTTGGAGCCATCCCCTACTGTTAAACGTTATCTGTTAACACCGATTGGCATTACTTAAAACCTTTACAGCGAGAAGCAGAACCTTGACACCATGTTATGTTAATCATTGTTCTGTTAATGGGAGGTTAACACGCTACATAGTGTGTTAAGGAAGGATCTTGGCACACTCGGGTTGAATGAAAACAACATTGATTTCCTATGGACGGATGAAGGCTTCCTGCTAGGTCACAGGCCAAGGATGAGTCCCAAATGACACCATAATCCCTATATAGTGCACTACCCTATGGACACTGGCCAAAAGTAGAAGACTATATAGGGAATAGTGGGTCATTTGGAACACAACCCCACTATTTAATTCAAAGGGCTTTATTAGCATGTGAAACACAGAAGCCAAAGCAAGTGAAGTAGATCATAAACAAAAGCAATAAAACAAAAGTGAAATAAACAATAAAACAATTTATAGTAAAATGGGAGTTTATCAAAATTGGATTTGTTTTCAAATTCTTTGTGGATCAGTGTAATCTGAGGGAAATATGTCTCTCTAATATGGTCATACATTGGACAGGAGGTTAGGAAGTGCAGCTCAGTTTCCACCTCATTTTGTGGGCAGTGAGCACATAGCCTGTATTCTCTTGAGAGCCATGTCTGTTCAAGTCAAATCAAATCATATTGTTTTATGTCAGATGCACCGAATACATCAAGTAAACCGCTAACATACATAGAAATAGTATTAAGAAAGGATTTACTATGTAAACTAAAGTAAAAAAAATCTAATACAAAGTAACACAATGAAATGATGATAACAAGGCTATGTACAGGGAGCACAGGTACAGAGTCAATGTGTACAGGGGGTACAGGTTAGTCAAGGTTATGTACAGGGAGCACAGGTACAGAGTCAATGTGTACAGGGGGTACAGGTTAGTCAAGGTTATGTACAGGGAGCACAGGTACAGAGTCAATGTGTGGGGGGTACAGGTTAGTCAAGGTTATGTACAGGGAGCACAGGTACAGAGTCAATGTGTGGGGGGTACAGGTTAGTCAAGGCTATGTACAGGGAGCACAGGTACAGAGTCAATGTGTGGGGGGTACAGGTTAGTCAAGGTTATGTACAGGGAGCACAGGTACAGAGTCAATGTGTGGGGGGTACAGGTTAGTCAAGGTTATGTACAGGGAGCACAGGTACAGAGTCAATGTGTGGGGGGTACAGGTTAGTCAAGGTTATGTACAGGGAGCACAGGTACAGAGTCAATGTGTGGGGGGTACAGGTTAGTCAAGGTTATGTACAGGGAGCACAGGTACAGAGTCAATGTGTGGGGGGTACAGGTTAGTCAAGGTTATGTACAGGGAGCACAGGTACAGAGTCAATGTGTGGGGGGTACAGGTTAGTCAAGGTTATGTACAGGGAGCACAGGTACAGAGTCAATGTGTGGGGGGTACAGGTTAGTCAAGGTTATGTACAGGGAGCACAGGTACAGAGTCAATGTGTGGGGGGGTACAGGTTAGTCAAGGTTATGTACAGGGAGCACAGGTACAGAGTCAATGTGTGGGGGGTACAGGTTAGTCAAGGTTATGTACAGGGAGCACAGGTACAGAGTCAATGTGTGGGGGGTACAGGTTAGTCAAGGTTATGTACAGGGAGCACAGGTACAGAGTCAATGTGTGGGGGGTACAGGTTAGTCAAGGTTATGTACAGGGAGCACAGGTACAGAGTCAATGTGTGGGGGGTACAGGTTAGTCAAGGCTATGTACAGGGAGCACAGGTACAGAGTCAATGTGTGGGGGGTACAGGTTAGTCAAGGCTATGTACAGGGAGCACAGGTACAGAGTCAATGTGTGGGGGGTACAGGTTAGTCAAGGTTATGTACAGGGAGCACAGGTACAGAGTCAATGTGTGGGGGGTACAGGTTAGTCAAGGCTATGTACAGGGAGCACAGGTACAGAGTCAATGTGTGGGGGGTACAGGTTAGTCAAGGTTATGTACAGGGAGCACAGGTACAGAGTCAATGTGTGGGGGGTACAGGTTAGTCAAGGTTATGTACAGGGAGCACAGGTACAGAGTCAATGTGTGGGGGGTACAGGTTAGTCAAGGCTATGTACAGGGAGCACAGGTACAGAGTCAATGTGTGGGGGGTACAGGTTAGTCAAGGTTATGTACAGGGAGCACAGGTACAGAGTCAATGTGTGGGGGGTACAGGTTAGTCAAGGTTATGTACAGGGAGCACAGGCACAGAGTCAATGTGTGGGGGGTACAGGTTAGTCAAGGTTATGTACAGTGAGCACAGGTACAGAGTCAATGTGTGGGGGGTACAGGTTAGTCAAGGTTATGTACAGGGAGCACAGGTACAGAGTCAATGTGTGGGGGGTACAGGTTAGTCAAGGTTATGTACAGGGAGCACAGGTACAGAGTCAATGTGTGGGGGGTACAGGTTAGTCAAGGTTATGTACAGGGAGCACAGGTACAGTCAATGTGTGGGGGGGTACAGGTTAGTCAAGGTTATTTGTAGAAGTAGGTAGAGTGACTATACATAGATAATCAACAGAGCGTATCAGCAGTGTAAAAGCACAACATGGAGGAAAGGGAAGCCCTAGCACAACATGGAGAAGAAAGGGAAGCCCTAGCACAACATGGAGGAAAGGGAAGCCCTAGCACAACATGGAGGAAAGGGAAGCCCTAGCACAACATGGAGGAGAAAGGGAAGCCCTAGCACAACATGGAGAAGAAATGGAAGCCCTAGCACAACATGGAGGAAAGGGAAGCCCTAGCACAACATGGGGGAGGAAAGGGAAGCCCTAGCACAACATGGGGAAGAAAGGGAAGCCCTAGCACAACATGGGGGAAGAAAGGGAAGCCCTAGCACAACATGGGGGAGAAAGGGAAGCCCTAGCACAACATGGAGAAGAAAGGGAAGCCCTAGCACAACATGGGGGAAGAAAGGGAAGCCCTAGCACAACATGGGGGAGGAAAGGGAAGCCCTAGCACAACATGGGGGAAGAAAGGGAAGCCCTAGCACAACATGGGGGAAGAAAGGGAAGCCCTAGCACAACATGGGGGAAGAAAGGAGAACACAACATGTGAGTAAGAAAGGGAAGCCCTAGCACAACATGTTCGAACACTGTAGCGTTCACTATATCAGGAAGATTCATTTCCCTTGTTATCACACAACTCCCTTTCTCAAACACCATCTGCCAGATTCTGTAGCTACGTAATAGTGAAGAAATAGTCTGTCAAAACTAGACATTAAACGGCCAATCTGCGATTGGTACATCCCTTGCCTGTGGTTACATGACATTTCTCCATCCCTGTTAACCAAAGCAGTGGCAGGGTCCCTACTTCCATGTTGTTTGAACTGCACATTGCCCCTTGAAAGAGCATGGCAATTGTGATAATCTATTATGTACACGTTAAAAGTTTCAATAATAATATCTCACCATCCTACAGTGTGTTCGCTATTTGCAGGACAGAGTGTCCCGTGGTGATTGACAATATATATTCCTCTTGTAAATAATGTTCAAGACGCTTTTGTTTTGAGTTTAGCTCGATCAAGAGTGAAATATGTCTGACTGATATTCACACTGTGTACAGAAAATACACTCACAAATACAAATAAACTCACACAAATACACTCACACATCCAAGCAGGCACACACACACACACACACACACACACACAATTGGCTTGTGTGTTTTTAGTTAATACATTAGGGAAGAGTGGGGTAAACTGAGCCATTTTTACATTCACTCCATCAAGGGAAATATACACTTCATTCTAAAAAAGATATTGACATTATATTATATATTTAAGGATGTTGTGTTTCTCTGGACATAATCAGAATGAACGTAAACATATGTTTTGAAAAAATGTATTCTCCTAAAAAAGTGGTCTTTTGGCAAAACTTACCACGAGTAAGTCAAATATCTGTACTGAATAAAATATTACAATTATTTTCTTAATAATCAGACTATTTTTATTTATTTTTTGCCTGAAATGACATACTCAAATCTAACTGCCTGTAGCTCAGGACCTGAAGCAAGGATATGCATATGATTGATACCATTTGAAAGGAAACACAGTTTGTGGAAATGTGAAAGTAATGTAGGAGAATATAACACAATAGATCTGGTAAAAGATAATACAAAGAGAAAAACATGCATTTGTTATTTTTCCATCATCTTTGAAATGCAAGAGAAAGGCCATAAAGTATTATTCCAGCCCTGGTGCAATATAGATTTTGGCCACTAGACGGCAGCAGTATATGTGTAAAATGTTAGACTGATCCAATGATCCATTGCATATCTATTCCAAATGTTGTATCAAGACTGCACAAATATGCCTAATTGGTTTATTAATAACTTTCATGTTCAAAACTGTGTACTCTCCTCAAACAATAGCATGGTATTATCTCACTGTAATAGCTACTGTAAATTGGGCAGTTAGATTAACAATAATTTAAGCTTTCTGCCAATATCAGATATGTTTATGTCCTGGGAAATGTTCTTGTTACTTACAACCTCATGCTAATCATAATAGCCTACGTTAGCTCAACCGTCCCGCAGGGACCTATCAATCTTGTAAGCGAAGGGTGGGGCTAAAGCTTAATTAAGAGGGTGTGAACGATGCTGATTGGGTGTAGTTTCAAGAGGTTAACAAAAGGCTAAGCTGTGTTTCGCTATAGTTCACTTGTGATTTCATGAATATGAATATTTTCGAGTAAGATTATTTGGCCGTTTCGCTATGCTAATTAGTGTAGTTGATGACAATTCTCCCGGATCCGGGATGGGTAGTTCCAAGAGGTTTTAACTAACCTCCAGACGAGCTTCAATGCCATACAACTCTCCTTCTGTGGCCTCCAACTGCTCTTAAATACAAGTAAAACTAAATGCATGCTCTTCAAACGATCACTGCCCGCACCTGCCCGCCTGTCCAACATCACTACTCTAGACGGTTCTGACTTAGAAAACGTGGACAACTACAAACACCTAGGTGTCTGGTTAGACTGTAAACTCTCCTTCCAGAGTCACATTAAGCATATCCTATCCAAAATTAAATCTAGAATCGGCTTCCTATATTGCAACAAAGCATCCTTCACTCATGCTGCCAAACGTACCCTCGTAAAACTGACCATCCAACCGATCCTCGACTTCGGCGATGTCATCTATAAAATTGCCTCCAACACTCTACTCAACAAACTGGATGCAGTCTATCACAGTGCAATCCGTTTTGTCACCAAAGCCCCATATACTACCCACCACTGTACGCTCTCGTTGGTTGGCCCTCGCTTCATACTCGTCACCAAACCCACTGGCTACAGGTTATCTACAAGTCTCTGCTAGGTAAAGCCCCGCCTTATCTCAGCTCACTGGTCACCATAGCAGCACCCACTCGTAGCACGTTCTCCAGCAGGTATATCTCACTGGTCACCCCCAAAGCCAATTCCCCCTTTGGTCGCCTTTCCTTCCAGTTCTCTGCTGCCAATGACTGGAACGATCTGCAAAAATCACTGAAGCTGGAGACTCATATCTCCCTCACTAGCTTTAAGCACCAGCTGTCAGAAAAGCTCACAGATCACTGCACCTGTACATAGCCCATCTGTAAACAGCCAATCTATCTACCTCATCCCCATACTGTATTTATTTATTTATTTATCTTGCTCCTTTGCACCCCAGTATCTCTACACATTCATCTTCTAAACAATAAACTTTCCAAGGTTTAATTTCCATATTGTAAATACTTCGCCTATTTATTTACACCCACCCCCCAGCCACATCCACACCCCCACCCCAACCAATCAACACCCACCCCACGTCAACCATGCCCACACCCCATTTAGGCCCCCTCAGATCAGACCTATTCCCCTCCTGCCCACCCCATGAACCCCAGCCCCGCAAAGAGGGCCTCAACATGGAAGTCACACATACGCCCAGGTAGTGAGCGGGCAAACAGGCCCAACCCTCACTCTTACACCCGCCCAAGCCAAGGGCATGTACCAGATGCTCATCAGGCTCTGCTCACACTTACTGGCCTGAGGCCAAACCACGACCAACAACATTGGACACTTTATGGAACACAAAGCCTTTACTATATCATCCTGGAACAACCAAGGCCTGAGGTCATCTGCCTTTGGCCTAAAGAGCAGGAACCCGGACTTCACCAAATAAATTGGTAATACATTTTCATCCTGCAAGAAACCTGGTACAGAGGAGACTGACCCACTGGTTGCCCTCTAGGTTACAGAGAGCTGGTAGTCCTATCCACCAAACTACCAGGTGTGAAACAGGGAAGGAACTCAGGGGGTATCCTAATTTGGTAAAGAGCAGACCTTACCCACTCTATTAGGTTAGTCGAAACAGGAACATTTTACATCTGTCTAGAAATTCAAAAGGAAATGATCTTAACAGAGAAAAATGTCCTCCTGTGTGCTACCTATATCCCCCACTAAAATCCCCATACTTGAATGAAGACAGCTTGAAGGGGGAAATCAATCATTTCCAGGCCCAGGGACATGTACTAGTCTGTGGCGACCTAAATGCCAGAACCAGACAAGAACCTGACACCCTCAGCACACAGGGGGAGAAACACCTGGCTGCAGGTGACAGCATTCCCCCCCCACATGCCCCCCTAGGCACAACTATGACAACATAACCAACAAAAACGGGTCACAACTCCTGCAGCTCTGTCGCACACTGGGTATGTACATAGTCAATGGTAGACTTCGAGGGGACTCCTATGGTAGGTATACCTATAGCTCATCTCTTGGCAGTAGTACTGTAGACTACTTTATCAATGACCTCAACCCAGAGTCTCTCAGAGCATTCACAGTCAGCCCACTGACACCCCTATAAGAACGCAGCAAAATCACAGTCTACTTGAACAGAGCAAAACTCAACCATGAGGCATCAAAGCCAAAGGAACTGAGTAACATTAAGAAATGCTATAGATGGTAGGAATGCAGTTTGGAAACCTACCAAAAAACAATTAGGCAACAACAAATAATTCAATCCCTTTTAGACAGTTTCCTGGGTCAAACATTCCACTGTAATAGTGAAGGTGTAAACTTGGCAGTAGAAAATCATAACAGTATATTTGCCCTCTCAGCTTCCCTATCAAATCTACAAATCTCAAATAGAACACTGAAGAAAATGAACAACAACGACAAATGGTTTGATGAAGAATGCAAAAATCTAAGAAAGAAATTGAGAAACCTATCCAACCAAAAACATAGAGGCCCGGAAAACCTGAGTCTACGCCTTCATTATGGTGAATCACTAAAACATTACAGAAATACACTACGGAAAAAGAAGGAACAGCACGTCAGAAATCAGCTCAATGTAATTGAAGAATCCATAGACTCTAACCACTTCTGGAAAACACTAAACACACAACAACATGAAGAATTATCTATCCAAAATGGAGATGTATGGGTAAACCACTTCTCCAATCTTTTTGGCTCTATAACAAAGAATAATGAGCAAAAACATATACATGATCAAATACAGATCTTAGAATCAACTATTAAAGACTACCAGAACCCACTGGATTCTCCAATTACCTTGAATGAACTACAGGACAAAATAAAAACCCTCCAACCCAAAGAGGCAATATTTTGGTCTTACTGAGATTTACTGACAGGGCCCAGGTCTGACAGAATCTGTGCATAAGATCTAGGTGCTGCTGTAGGCTCTCCTTGGTTGGTGACAGAAGCACCAGATCATCAGCAAACAGTAGACATTTGACTTTGGATTCTAGTAGGGTGAGGCCGGGTGCTGCAGACTTTTCTAGTTCCCGCGCCAATTTGTTTGTATATGTTGAAGAGGGTGGGGCTTAAGCTGCATCCCTGTCTCACCCCACGACACTGTGTGAAGAAATGTGTGTGTTTTTTGCCAATTTTAACCGCACACTTGTTGTTTGTGTACATGGATTTTATAATGTCGTATGTTTTACCCCCAACACCACTTTCCATCAGTTTGTATAGCAGACCCTCTTGCCAAATTAAGTCGAAGGCTTTTTTGAAATCAACAAAGCATCAAAGCATGAGAAGACTTTGCCTTTGTTTTGGTTTGTTTGGTTGTCAATTAGGGTGTGCGGGGTGAATACGTGGTCTGTTGTACAGCAATTTGTTAAAAAGCCAATTTGACATTTGCTCAGTACGTTGTTTTCACTGAAGACATGTACGAGTCTGCTGTTAATGACAATGCAGAGGAGGTTGCTGTTGACGCATATCTCATGGTAGTTATTAGGTTCAAATTTGACTCCACTTTTGTGGATTGGGGTGATCAGTCTGAGAACACATTGTTACAGCACTGTATATTTCCACAATTTGAGCATCTCTCAGAACACCTCTCAGAACACACCTCTCAGAACTACTCTCTCAGAACACACCTCTCAGAGCACCTCTCAGAACATCTCTCAGAACACACCTCTCAGAACAAACCTCTCAGAACACACCTCTAAGAACACATCTGTCAGAACACACCTCTCAGAACACACCTCTCAGAACACACCTCTCAGAACACACCTCTCAGAACACAACTCTCAGAGCACCTCTCAGAGCACCTCTCAGAACACCTGACAGAGCACCTCTCAGAGCACCTCTCAGAGCACCTCTCAGAACACCTGACAGAGCACCTATCAGAGCACCTCTCAGAGCACCTCTCAGGACACCTGACAGAGCACCTCTCAGAGCACCTCTCAGAACACCTGACAGAGCACCTCTCAGAACACCTGACAGAGCACCTATCAGAGCACCTCTCAGAGCACCTCTCAGGACACCTGACAGAGCACCTCTCAGAGCACCTCTCAGAACACCTGACAGAGCACCTCTCAGAGCACCTCTTAGAACACCTGACAGAGCACCTCTCACAGCTACCTCTCAGAGCACCTCTCAGAGCACCACTCAGGACACCTGACAGAGCACCTCTCAGAGCACCTCTCAG
>NC_048582.1:71212560-71257560 GCF_013265735.2 Oncorhynchus mykiss
GAGGTAGAGAAGAGAAACATATATTATATTAGTATATTAGTGGAGGTAGAGAAGAGAAACATATATTATATTAGTGGAGGTAGAGAAGAGAAATATATATTATATTAGTATATTAGTGGAGGTAGAGAAGAGAAACATATATTATATTAGTGGAGGTAGAGAAGAGAAACATATATTATATTAGTATATTAGTGGAGGTAGAGAAGAGAAACATATATTATATTAGTGGAGGTAGAGAAGAGAAACATATATTATATTAGTGGAGGTAGAGAAGAGAAACATATATTATATTAGTGGAGGTAGAGAAGAGAAACATATATTATATTAGTATATTAGTGGAGGTAGAGAAGAGAAACATATATTATATTAGTGGAGGTAGAGAAGAGAAACATATATTATATTAGTGGAGGTAGAGAAGAGAAACATATATTATATTAGTGGAGGTAGAGAAGAGAAACATATATTATATTAGTGGAGGTAGAGAAGAGAAACATATATTATATTAGTGGAGGTAGAGAAGAGAAACATATATTATATTAGTGGAGGTAGAGAAGAGAAACATATATTATATTAGTGGAGGTAGAGAAGAGAAACATATATTATATTAGTATATTAGTGGAGGTAGAGAAGAGAAACATATATTATATTAGTATATTAGTGGAGGTAGAGAAGAGAAACATATATTATATTAGTGGAGGTAGAGAAGAGAAACATATATTATATTAGTATATTAGTGGAGGTAGAGAAGAGAAACATATATTATATTAGTATATTAGTGGAGGTAGAGAAGAGAAACATATATTATATTAGTGGAGGTAGAGAAGAGAAACATATATTATATTAGTGGAGGTAGAGAAGAGAAACATATATTATATTAGTGGAGGTAGAGAAGAGAAATATATATTATATTAGTATATTAGTGGAGGTAGAGAAGAGAAACATATATTATATTAGTGGAGGTAGAGAAGAGAAACATATATTATATTAGTATATTAGTGGAGGTAGAGAAGAGAAACATATATTATATTAGTGGAGGTAGAGAAGAGAAATATATATTATATTAGTGGAGGTAGAGAAGAGAAATATATATTATATTAGTGGAGGTAGAGAAGAGAAACATATATTATATTAGTGGAGGTAGAGAAGAGAAATATATATTATATTAGTGGAGGTAGAGAAGAGAAACATATATTATATTAGTGGAGGTAGAGAAGAGAAACATATATTATATTAGTATATTAGTGGAGGTAGAGAAGAGAAACATATATTATATTAGTGGAGGTAGAGAAGAGAAACATATATTATATTAGTATATTAGTGGAGGTAGAGAAGAGAAACATATATTATTAATATATTAGTGGAGGTAGAGAAGAGAAACATATATTATATTAGTGGAGGTAGAGAAGAGAAACATATATTATATTAGTGGAGGTAGAGAAGAGAAACATATATTATATTAGTATATTAGTGGAGGTAGAGAAGAGAAACATATATTATATTAGTGGAGGTAGAGAAGAGAAACATATATTATATTAGTGGAGGTAGAGAAGAGAAACATATATTATATTAGTGGAGGTAGAGAAGAGAAACATATATTATATTAGTGGAGGTAGAGAAGAGAAACATATATTATATTAGTGGAGGTAGAGAAGAGAAATATATATTATATTAGTGGAGGTAGAGAAGAGAAACATATATTATATTAGTGGAGGTAGAGAAGAGAAACATATATTATATTAGTGGAGGTAGAGAAGAGAAACATATATTATATTAGTGGAGGTAGAGAAGAGAAATATATATTATATTAGTGGAGGTAGAGAAGAGAAACATATATTATATTAGTCAAGGTAGAGAAGAGAAATATATATTATATTAGTGGAGGTAGAGAAGAGAAATATATATTATATTAGTATATTAGTGGAGGTAGAGAAGAGAAACATATATTATATTAGTGGAGGTAGAGAAGAGAAACATATATTATATTAGTGGAGGTAGAGAAGAGAAATATATATTATATTAGTGGAGGTAGAGAAGAGAAATATATATTATATTAGTGGAGGTAGAGAAGAGAAACATATATTATATTAGTGGAGGTAGAGAAGAGAAATATATATTATATTAGTGGAGGTAGAGAAGAGAAACATATATTATATTAGTGGAGGTAGAGAAGAGAAATATATATTATATTAGTGGAGGTAGAGAAGAGAAACATATATTATATTAGTGGAGGTAGAGAAGAGAAACATATATTATATTAGTGGAGGTAGAGAAGAGAAACATATATTATATTAGTGGAGGTAGAGAAGAGAAACATATATTATATTAGTATATTAGTGGAGGTAGAGAAGAGAAACATATATTATATTAGTGGAGGTAGAGAAGAGAAATATATATTATATTAGTCGAGGTAGAGAAGAGAAATATATATTATATTAGTGGAGGTAGAGAAGAGAAATATATATTATATTAGTATATTAGTGGAGGTAGAGAAGAGAAACATATATTATATTAGTGGAGGTAGAGAAGAGAAACATATATTATATTAGTGGAGGTAGAGAAGAGAAATATATATTATATTAGTGGAGGTAGAGAAGAGAAATATATATTATATTAGTGGAGGTAGAGAAGAGAAACATATATTATATTAGTATATTAGTGGAGGTAGAGAAGAGAAACATATATTATATTAGTATATTAGTGGAGGTAGAGAAGAGAAACATATATTATATTAGTGGAGGTAGAGAAGAGAAACATATATTATATTAGTGGAGGTAGAGAAGAGAAACATATATTATATTAGTGGAGGTAGAGAAGAGAAACATATATTATATTAGTGGAGGTAGAGAAGAGAAACATATATTATATTAGTATATTAGTGGAGGTAGAGAAGAGAAATATATATTATATTAGTGGAGGTAGAGAAGAGAAATATATATTATATTAGTATATTAGTGGAGGTAGAGAAGAGAAACATATATTATGTTAGTGGAGGTAGAGAAGAGAAACATATATTATATTAGTGGAGGTAGAGAAGAGAAACATATATTATATTAGTATATTAGTGGAGGTAGAGAAGAGAAACATATATTATATTAGTGGAGGTAGAGAAGAGAAACATATATTATATTAGTATATTAGTGGAGGTAGAGAAGAGAAATATATATTATATTAGTATATTAGTGGAGGTAGAGAAGAGAAACATATATTATATTAGTGGAGGTAGAGAAGAGAAACATATATTATATTAGTATATTAGTGGAGGTAGAGAAGAGAAACATATATTATATTAGTGGAGGTAGAGAAGAGAAATATATATTATATTAGTATATTAGTGGAGGTAGAGAAGAGAAACATATATTATATTAGTGGAGGTAGAGAAGAGAAACATATATTATATTAGTGGAGGTAGAGAAGAGAAACATATATTATATTAGTATATTAGTGGAGGTAGAGAAGAGAAACATATATTATATTAGTGGAGGTAGAGAAGAGAAACATATATTATATTAGTATATTAGTGGAGGTAGAGAAGAGAAATATATATTATATTAGTATATTAGTGGAGGTAGAGAAGAGAAACATATATTATATTAGTGGAGGTAGAGAAGAGAAACATATATTATATTAGTATATTAGTGGAGGTAGAGAAGAGAAACATATATTATATTAGTGGAGGTAGAGAAGAGAAATATATATTATATTAGTGGAGGTAGAGAAGAGAAACATATATTATATTAGTGGAGGTAGAGAAGAGAAACATATATTATATTAGTATATTAGTGGAGGTAGAGAAGAGAAACATATATTATATTAGTGGAGGTAGAGAAGAGAAACATATATTATATTAGTATATTAGTGGAGGTAGAGAAGAGAAACATATATTATATTAGTGGAGGTAGAGAAGAGAAATATATATTATATTAGTGGAGGTAGAGAAGAGAAATATATATTATATTAGTGGAGGTAGAGAAGAGAAATATATATTATATTAGTGGAGGTAGAGAAGAGAAATATATATTATATTAGTGGAGGTAGAGAAGAGAAATATATATTATATTAGTGGAGGTAGAGAAGAGAAACATATATTGAATTAGTATATTAGTGGAGGTAGAGAAGAGAAACATATATTATATTAGTATATTAGTGGAGGTAGAGAAGAGAAACATATATTATATTAGTGGAGGTAGAGAAGAGAAACATATATTATATTAGTGGAGGTAGAGAAGAGAAACATATATTATATTAGTGGAGGTAGAGAAGAGAAACATATATTATATTAGTGGAGGTAGAGAAGAGAAACATATATCATATTAGTGGAGGTAGAGAAGAGAAACATATATTATATTAGTGGAGGTAGAGAAGAGAAACATATATTATATTAGTATATTAGTGGAGGTAGAGAAGAGAAATATATATTATATTAGTGGAGGTAGAGAAGAGAAACATATATTATATTAGTGGAGGTAGAGAAGAGAAACATATATTATATTAGTGGAGGTAGAGAAGAGAAACATATATTATATTAGTCGAGGTAGAGAAGAGAAACATATATTATATTAGTGGAGGTAGAGAAGAGAAACATATATTATATTAGTGGAGGTAGAGAAGAGAAATATATATTATATTAGTGGAGGTAGAGAAGAGAAACATATATTATATTAGTATATTAGTGGAGGTAGAGAAGAGAAATATATATTATATTAGTATATTAGTGGAGGTAGAGAAGAGAAACATATATTATATTAGTATATTAGTGGAGGTAGAGAAGAGAAACATATATTATATTAGTGGAGGTAGAGAAGAGAAACATATATTATATTAGTGGAGGTAGAGAAGAGAAACATATATTATATTAGTGGAGGTAGAGAAGAGAAACATATATTATATTAGTGGAGGTAGAGAAGAGAAACATATATTATATTAGTGGAGGTAGAGAAGAGAAATATATATTATATTAGTGGAGGTAGAGAAGAGAAACATATATTATATTAGTGGAGGTAGAGAAGAGAAACATATATTATATTAGTGGAGGTAGAGAAGAGAAATATATATTATATTAGTGGAGGTAGAGAAGAGAAATATATATTATATTAGTATATTAGTGGAGGTAGAGAAGAGAAACATATATTATATTAGTGGAGGTAGAGAAGAGAAATATATATTATATTAGTGGAGGTAGAGAAGAGAAATATATATTATATTAGTATATTAGTGGAGGTAGAGAAGAGAAACATATATTATATTAGTATATTAGTGGAGGTAGAGAAGAGAAACATATATTATATTAGTGGAGGTAGAGAAGAGAAACATATATTATATTAGTGGAGGTAGAGAAGAGAAATATATATTATATTAGTATATTAGTGGAGGTAGAGAAGAGAAACATATATTATATTAGTTGAGGTAGAGAAGAGAAATATATATTATATTAGTGGAGGTAGAGAAGAGAAATATATATTATATTAGTGGAGGTAGAGAAGAGAAATATATATTATATTAGTGGAGGTAGAGAAGAGAAACATATATTATATTAGTGGAGGTAGAGAAGAGAAACATATATTATATTAGTATATTAGTGGAGGTAGAGAAGAGAAACATATATTATATTAGTGGAGGTAGAGAAGAGAAACATATATTATATTAGTGGAGGTAGAGAAGAGAAACATATATTATATTAGTGGAGGTAGAGAAGAGAAACATATATTATATTAGTGGAGGTAGAGAAGAGAAATATATATTATATTAGTGGAGGTAGAGAAGAGAAACATATATTATATTAGTATATTAGTGGAGGTAGAGAAGAGAAATATATATTATTAATATATTAGTGGAGGTAGAGAAGAGAAATATATATTATATTAGTGGAGGTAGAGAAGAGAAACATATATTATATTAGTATATTAGTGGAGGTAGAGAAGAGAAATATATATTATTAATATATTAGTGGAGGTAGAGAAGAGAAACATATATTATTAATATATTAGTGGAGGTAGAGAAGAGAAACATATATTATATTAGTGGAGGTAGAGAAGAGAAACATATATTATATTAGTGGAGGTAGAGAAGAGAAACATATATTATATTAGTGGAGGTAGAGAAGAGAAACATATATTATATTAGTGGAGGTAGAGAAGAGAAACATATATTATATTAGTATATTAGTGGAGGTAGAGAAGAGAAATATATATTATTAATATATTAGTGGAGGTAGAGAAGAGAAACATATATTATTAATATATTAGTGGAGGTAGAGAAGAGAAACATATATTATATTAGTGGAGGTAGAGAAGAGAAACATATATTATATTAGTGGAGGTAGAGAAGAGAAATATATATTATTAATATATTAGTGGAGGTAGAGAAGAGAAACATATATTATATTAGTGGAGGTAGAGAAGAGAAACATATATTATATTAGTGGAGGTAGAGAAGAGAAATATATATTATATTAGTGGAGGTAGAGAAGAGAAACATATATTATATTAGTATATTAGTGGAGGTAGAGAAGAGAAACATATATTATATTAGTATATTAGTGGAGGTAGAGAAGAGAAACATATATTATATTAGTGGAGGTAGAGAAGAGAAACATATATTATATTAGTATATTAGTGGAGGTAGAGAAGAGAAATATATATTATATTAGTGGAGGTAGAGAAGAGAAACATATATTATATTAGTATATTAGTGGAGGTAGAGAAGAGAAATATATATTATATTAGTGGAGGTAGAGAAGAGAAACATATATTATATTAGTATATTAGTGGAGGTAGAGAAGAGAAATATATATTATATTAGTGGAGGTAGAGAAGAGAAACATATATTATATTAGTATATTAGTGGAGGTAGAGAAGAGAAATATATATTATATTAGTGGAGGTAGAGAAGAGAAACATATATTATATTAGTATATTAGTGGAGGTAGAGAAGAGAAACATATATTATATTAGTGGAGGTAGAGAAGAGAAACATATATTATATTAGTGGAGGTAGAGAAGAGAAACATATATTATATTAGTGGAGGTAGAGAAGAGAAATATATATTATATTAGTGGAGGTAGAGAAGAGAAACATATATTATATTAGTGGAGGTAGAGAAGAGAAACATATATTATATTAGTGGAGGTAGAGAAGAGAAACATATATTATATTAGTGGAGGTAGAGAAGAGAAATATATATTATATTAGTGGAGGTAGAGAAGAGAAATATATATTATATTAGTGGAGGTAGAGAAGAGAAATATATATTATTAATATATTAGTGGAGGTAGAGAAGAGAAACATATATTATTAATATATTAGTGGAGGTAGAGAAGAGAAACATATATTATATTAGTGGAGGTAGAGAAGAGAAACATATATTATATTAGTGGAGGTAGAGAAGAGAAATATATATTATATTAGTGGAGGTAGAGAAGAGAAACATATATTATATTAGTGGAGGTAGAGAAGAGAAACATATATTATATTAGTGGAGGTAGAGAAGAGAAATATATATTATATTAGTGGAGGTAGAGAAGAGAAATATATATTATATTAGTATATTAGTGGAGGTAGAGAAGAGAAACATATATTATATTAGTGGAGGTAGAGAAGAGAAATATATATTATATTAGTGGAGGTAGAGAAGAGAAATATATATTATATTAGTATATTAGTGGAGGTAGAGAAGAGAAACATATATTATATTAGTATATTAGTGGAGGTAGAGAAGAGAAACATATATTATATTAGTGGAGGTAGAGAAGAGAAACATATATTATATTAGTGGAGGTAGAGAAGAGAAATATATATTATATTAGTATATTAGTGGAGGTAGAGAAGAGAAACATATATTATATTAGTTGAGGTAGAGAAGAGAAATATATATTATATTAGTGGAGGTAGAGAAGAGAAATATATATTATATTAGTGGAGGTAGAGAAGAGAAATATATATTATATTAGTGGAGGTAGAGAAGAGAAACATATATTATATTAGTGGAGGTAGAGAAGAGAAACATATATTATATTAGTATATTAGTGGAGGTAGAGAAGAGAAACATATATTATATTAGTGGAGGTAGAGAAGAGAAACATATATTATATTAGTGGAGGTAGAGAAGAGAAACATATATTATATTAGTGGAGGTAGAGAAGAGAAACATATATTATATTAGTGGAGGTAGAGAAGAGAAATATATATTATATTAGTGGAGGTAGAGAAGAGAAACATATATTATATTAGTATATTAGTGGAGGTAGAGAAGAGAAATATATATTATTAATATATTAGTGGAGGTAGAGAAGAGAAATATATATTATATTAGTGGAGGTAGAGAAGAGAAACATATATTATATTAGTATATTAGTGGAGGTAGAGAAGAGAAATATATATTATTAATATATTAGTGGAGGTAGAGAAGAGAAACATATATTATTAATATATTAGTGGAGGTAGAGAAGAGAAACATATATTATATTAGTGGAGGTAGAGAAGAGAAACATATATTATATTAGTGGAGGTAGAGAAGAGAAACATATATTATATTAGTGGAGGTAGAGAAGAGAAACATATATTATATTAGTGGAGGTAGAGAAGAGAAACATATATTATATTAGTATATTAGTGGAGGTAGAGAAGAGAAATATATATTATTAATATATTAGTGGAGGTAGAGAAGAGAAACATATATTATTAATATATTAGTGGAGGTAGAGAAGAGAAACATATATTATATTAGTGGAGGTAGAGAAGAGAAACATATATTATATTAGTGGAGGTAGAGAAGAGAAATATATATTATTAATATATTAGTGGAGGTAGAGAAGAGAAACATATATTATATTAGTGGAGGTAGAGAAGAGAAACATATATTATATTAGTGGAGGTAGAGAAGAGAAATATATATTATATTAGTGGAGGTAGAGAAGAGAAACATATATTATATTAGTATATTAGTGGAGGTAGAGAAGAGAAACATATATTATATTAGTATATTAGTGGAGGTAGAGAAGAGAAACATATATTATATTAGTGGAGGTAGAGAAGAGAAACATATATTATATTAGTATATTAGTGGAGGTAGAGAAGAGAAATATATATTATATTAGTGGAGGTAGAGAAGAGAAACATATATTATATTAGTATATTAGTGGAGGTAGAGAAGAGAAATATATATTATATTAGTGGAGGTAGAGAAGAGAAACATATATTATATTAGTATATTAGTGGAGGTAGAGAAGAGAAATATATATTATATTAGTGGAGGTAGAGAAGAGAAACATATATTATATTAGTATATTAGTGGAGGTAGAGAAGAGAAATATATATTATATTAGTGGAGGTAGAGAAGAGAAACATATATTATATTAGTATATTAGTGGAGGTAGAGAAGAGAAACATATATTATATTAGTGGAGGTAGAGAAGAGAAACATATATTATATTAGTGGAGGTAGAGAAGAGAAACATATATTATATTAGTGGAGGTAGAGAAGAGAAATATATATTATATTAGTGGAGGTAGAGAAGAGAAACATATATTATATTAGTGGAGGTAGAGAAGAGAAACATATATTATATTAGTGGAGGTAGAGAAGAGAAACATATATTATATTAGTGGAGGTAGAGAAGAGAAATATATATTATATTAGTGGAGGTAGAGAAGAGAAATATATATTATATTAGTGGAGGTAGAGAAGAGAAATATATATTATTAATATATTAGTGGAGGTAGAGAAGAGAAACATATATTATTAATATATTAGTGGAGGTAGAGAAGAGAAACATATATTATATTAGTGGAGGTAGAGAAGAGAAACATATATTATATTAGTGGAGGTAGAGAAGAGAAATATATATTATATTAGTGGAGGTAGAGAAGAGAAACATATATTATATTAGTATATTAGTGGAGGTAGAGAAGAGAAACATATATTATATTAGTATATTAGTGGAGGTAGAGAAGAGAAACATATATTATATTAGTATATTAGTGGAGGTAGAGAAGAGAAACATATATTATATTAGTATATTAGTGGAGGTAGAGAAGAGAAACATATATTATATTAGTATATTAGTGGAGGTAGAGAAGAGAAACATATATTATATTAGTATATTAGTGGAGGTAGAGAAGAGAAACATATATTATATTAGTGGAGGTAGAGAAGAGAAACATATATTATATTAGTGGAGGTAGAGAAGAGAAACATATATTATATTAGTATATTAGTGGAGGTAGAGAAGAGAAACATATATTATATTAGTGGAGGTAGAGAAGAGAAACATATATTATATTAGTGGAGGTAGAGAAGAGAAACATATATTATATTAGTGGAGGTAGAGAAGAGAAACATATATTATATTAGTGGAGGTAGAGAAGAGAAACATATATTATATTAGTGGAGGTAGAGAAGAGAAACATATATTATATTAGTGGAGGTAGAGAAGAGAAACATATATTATATTAGTGGAGGTAGAGAAGAGAAACATATATTATATTAGTATATTAGTGGAGGTAGAGAAGAGAAACATATATTATATTAGTATATTAGTGGAGGTAGAGAAGAGAAACATATATTATATTAGTGGAGGTAGAGAAGAGAAACATATATTATATTAGTATATTAGTGGAGGTAGAGAAGAGAAACATATATTATATTAGTATATTAGTGGAGGTAGAGAAGAGAAACATATATTATATTAGTGGAGGTAGAGAAGAGAAACATATATTATATTAGTGGAGGTAGAGAAGAGAAACATATATTATATTAGTGGAGGTAGAGAAGAGAAACATATATTATATTAGTTGAGGTAGAGAAGAGAAACATATATTATATTAGTTGAGGTAGAGAAGAGAAATATATATTATATTAGTGGAGGTAGAGAAGAGAAACATATATTATATTAGTGGAGGTAGAGAAGAGAAACATATATTATATTAGTATATTAGTGGAGGTAGAGAAGAGAAACATATATTATATTAGTGGAGGTAGAGAAGAGAAATATATATTATATTAGTGGAGGTAGAGAAGAGAAATATATATTATATTAGTCAAGGTAGAGAAGAGAAACATATATTATATTAGTATATTAGTGGAGGTAGAGAAGAGAAACATATATTATATTAGTGGAGGTAGAGAAGAGAAACATATATTATATTAGTGGAGGTAGAGAAGAGAAACATATATTATATTAGTATATTAGTGGAGGTAGAGAAGAGAAACATATATTATATTAGTGGAGGTAGAGAAGAGAAACATATATTATATTAGTATATTAGTGGAGGTAGAGAAGAGAAACATATATTATATTAGTGGAGGTAGAGAAGAGAAACATATATTATATTAGTGGAGGTAGAGAAGAGAAACATATATTATATTAGTGGAGGTAGAGAAGAGAAACATATATTATATTAGTGGAGGTAGAGAAGAGAAATATATATTATATTAGTGGAGGTAGAGAAGAGAAACATATATTATATTAGTGGAGGTAGAGAAGAGAAACATATATTATATTAGTGGAGGTAGAGAAGAGAAACATATATTATATTAGTGGAGGTAGAGAAGAGAAATATATATTATATTAGTGGAGGTAGAGAAGAGAAACATATATTATATTAGTCGAGGTAGAGAAGAGAAATATATATTATATTAGTGGAGGTAGAGAAGAGAAATATATATTATATTAGTGGAGGTAGAGAAGAGAAACATATATTATATTAGTCGAGGTAGAGAAGAGAAATATATATTATATTAGTGGAGGTAGAGAAGAGAAATATATATTATATTAGTGGAGGTAGAGAAGAGAAACATATATTATATTAGTATATTAGTGGAGGTAGAGAAGAGAAACATATATTATATTAGTATATTAGTGGAGGTAGAGAAGAGAAACATATATTATATTAGTGGAGGTAGAGAAGAGAAACATATATTATATTAGTGGAGGTAGAGAAGAGAAACATATATTATATTAGTATATTAGTGGAGGTAGAGAAGAGAAACATATATTATATTAGTGGAGGTAGAGAAGAGAAACATATATTATATTAGTGGAGGTAGAGAAGAGAAATATATATTATATTAGTGGAGGTAGAGAAGAGAAATATATATTATATTAGTATATTAGTGGAGGTAGAGAAGAGAAATATATATTATATTAGTATATTAGTGGAGGTAGAGAAGAGAAACATATATTATATTAGTGGAGGTAGAGAAGAGAAACATATATTATATTAGTGGAGGTAGAGAAGAGAAATATATATTATATTAGTGGAGGTAGAGAAGAGAAATATATATTATATTAGTGGAGGTAGAGAAGAGAAACATATATTATATTAGTATATTAGTGGAGGTAGAGAAGAGAAACATATATTATATTAGTATATTAGTGGAGGTAGAGAAGAGAAACATATATTATATTAGTGGAGGTAGAGAAGAGAAACATATATTATATTAGTGGAGGTAGAGAAGAGAAACATATATTATATTAGTGGAGGTAGAGAAGAGAAACATATATTATATTAGTGGAGGTAGAGAAGAGAAACATATATTATATTAGTGGAGGTAGAGAAGAGAAACATATATTATATTAGTGGAGGTAGAGAAGAGAAACATATATTATATTAGTGGAGGTAGAGAAGAGAAACATATATTATATTAGTCGAGGTAGAGAAGAGAAATATATATTATATTAGTATATTAGTGGAGGTAGAGAAGAGAAACATATATTATATTAGTATATTAGTGGAGGTAGAGAAGAGAAACATATATTATATTAGTATATTAGTGGAGGTAGAGAAGAGAAACATATATTATATTAGTGGAGGTAGAGAAGAGAAACATATATTATATTAGTATATTAGTGGAGGTAGAGAAGAGAAATATATATTATATTAGTCGAGGTAGAGAAGAGAAATATATATTATATTAGTATATTAGTGGAGGTAGAGAAGAGAAACATATATTATATTAGTATATTAGTGGAGGTAGAGAAGAGAAACATATATTATATTAGTGGAGGTAGAGAAGAGAAACATATATTATATTAGTATATTAGTGGAGGTAGAGAAGAGAAACATATATTATATTAGTGGAGGTAGAGAAGAGAAATATATATTATATTAGTGGAGGTAGAGAAGAGAAACATATATTATATTAGTGGAGGTAGAGAAGAGAAACATATATTATATTAGTATATTAGTGGAGGTAGAGAAGAGAAACATATATTATATTAGTGGAGGTAGAGAAGAGAAACATATATTATATTAGTATATTAGTGGAGGTAGAGAAGAGAAACATATATTATATTAGTGGAGGTAGAGAAGAGAAATATATATTATATTAGTGGAGGTAGAGAAGAGAAATATATATTATATTAGTGGAGGTAGAGAAGAGAAATATATATTATATTAGTGGAGGTAGAGAAGAGAAATATATATTATATTAGTGGAGGTAGAGAAGAGAAATATATATTATATTAGTGGAGGTAGAGAAGAGAAACATATATTGAATTAGTATATTAGTGGAGGTAGAGAAGAGAAACATATATTATATTAGTATATTAGTGGAGGTAGAGAAGAGAAACATATATTATATTAGTGGAGGTAGAGAAGAGAAACATATATTATATTAGTGGAGGTAGAGAAGAGAAACATATATTATATTAGTGGAGGTAGAGAAGAGAAACATATATTATATTAGTGGAGGTAGAGAAGAGAAACATATATTATATTAGTGGAGGTAGAGAAGAGAAACATATATTATATTAGTGGAGGTAGAGAAGAGAAACATATATTATATTAGTATATTAGTGGAGGTAGAGAAGAGAAATATATATTATATTAGTGGAGGTAGAGAAGAGAAACATATATTATATTAGTGGAGGTAGAGAAGAGAAACATATATTATATTAGTGGAGGTAGAGAAGAGAAACATATATTATATTAGTGGAGGTAGAGAAGAGAAACATATATTATATTAGTGGAGGTAGAGAAGAGAAACATATATTATATTAGTGGAGGTAGAGAAGAGAAACATATATTATATTAGTGGAGGTAGAGAAGAGAAATATATATTATATTAGTGGAGGTAGAGAAGAGAAACATATATTATATTAGTGGAGGTAGAGAAGAGAAACATATATTATATTAGTGGAGGTAGAGAAGAGAAATATATATTATATTAGTGGAGGTAGAGAAGAGAAATATATATTATATTAGTATATTAGTGGAGGTAGAGAAGAGAAACATATATTATATTAGTGGAGGTAGAGAAGAGAAATATATATTATATTAGTGGAGGTAGAGAAGAGAAATATATATTATATTAGTATATTAGTGGAGGTAGAGAAGAGAAACATATATTATATTAGTATATTAGTGGAGGTAGAGAAGAGAAACATATATTATATTAGTGGAGGTAGAGAAGAGAAACATATATTATATTAGTGGAGGTAGAGAAGAGAAATATATATTATATTAGTATATTAGTGGAGGTAGAGAAGAGAAACATATATTATATTAGTTGAGGTAGAGAAGAGAAATATATATTATATTAGTGGAGGTAGAGAAGAGAAATATATATTATATTAGTGGAGGTAGAGAAGAGAAATATATATTATATTAGTGGAGGTAGAGAAGAGAAACATATATTATATTAGTGGAGGTAGAGAAGAGAAACATATATTATATTAGTATATTAGTGGAGGTAGAGAAGAGAAACATATATTATATTAGTGGAGGTAGAGAAGAGAAACATATATTATATTAGTGGAGGTAGAGAAGAGAAACATATATTATATTAGTGGAGGTAGAGAAGAGAAACATATATTATATTAGTGGAGGTAGAGAAGAGAAATATATATTATATTAGTGGAGGTAGAGAAGAGAAACATATATTATATTAGTATATTAGTGGAGGTAGAGAAGAGAAATATATATTATTAATATATTAGTGGAGGTAGAGAAGAGAAATATATATTATATTAGTGGAGGTAGAGAAGAGAAACATATATTATATTAGTATATTAGTGGAGGTAGAGAAGAGAAATATATATTATTAATATATTAGTGGAGGTAGAGAAGAGAAACATATATTATTAATATATTAGTGGAGGTAGAGAAGAGAAACATATATTATATTAGTGGAGGTAGAGAAGAGAAACATATATTATATTAGTGGAGGTAGAGAAGAGAAACATATATTATATTAGTGGAGGTAGAGAAGAGAAACATATATTATATTAGTGGAGGTAGAGAAGAGAAACATATATTATATTAGTATATTAGTGGAGGTAGAGAAGAGAAATATATATTATTAATATATTAGTGGAGGTAGAGAAGAGAAACATATATTATTAATATATTAGTGGAGGTAGAGAAGAGAAACATATATTATATTAGTGGAGGTAGAGAAGAGAAACATATATTATATTAGTGGAGGTAGAGAAGAGAAATATATATTATTAATATATTAGTGGAGGTAGAGAAGAGAAACATATATTATATTAGTGGAGGTAGAGAAGAGAAACATATATTATATTAGTGGAGGTAGAGAAGAGAAACATATATTATATTAGTATATTAGTGGAGGTAGAGAAGAGAAACATATATTATATTAGTGGAGGTAGAGAAGAGAAATATATATTATATTAGTGGAGGTAGAGAAGAGAAACATATATTATATTAGTGGAGGTAGAGAAGAGAAACATATATTATATTAGTATATTAGTGGAGGTAGAGAAGAGAAACATATATTATATTAGTTGAGGTAGAGAAGAGAAATATATATTATATTAGTGGAGGTAGAGAAGAGAAACATATATTATATTAGTGGAGGTAGAGAAGAGAAACATATATTATATTAGTGGAGGTAGAGAAGAGAAACATATATTATATTAGTGGAGGTAGAGAAGAGAAACATATATTATATTAGTGGAGGTAGAGAAGAGAAACATATATTATATTAGTGGAGGTAGAGAAGAGAAACATATATTATATTAGTGGAGGTAGAGAAGAGAAACATATATTATTAATATATTAGTGGAGGTAGAGAAGAGAAATATATATTATTAATATATTAGTGGAGGTAGAGAAGAGAAACATATATTATTAATATATTAGTGGAGGTAGAGAAGAGAAACATATATTATATTAGTGGAGGTAGAGAAGAGAAACATATATTATATTAGTGGAGGTAGAGAAGAGAAATATATATTATTAATATATTAGTGGAGGTAGAGAAGAGAAACATATATTATATTAGTGGAGGTAGAGAAGAGAAACATATATTATATTAGTGGAGGTAGAGAAGAGAAATATATATTATATTAGTGGAGGTAGAGAAGAGAAACATATATTATATTAGTATATTAGTGGAGGTAGAGAAGAGAAACATATATTATATTAGTATATTAGTGGAGGTAGAGAAGAGAAACATATATTATATTAGTGGAGGTAGAGAAGAGAAACATATATTATATTAGTATATTAGTGGAGGTAGAGAAGAGAAATATATATTATATTAGTGGAGGTAGAGAAGAGAAACATATATTATATTAGTATATTAGTGGAGGTAGAGAAGAGAAATATATATTATATTAGTGGAGGTAGAGAAGAGAAACATATATTATATTAGTATATTAGTGGAGGTAGAGAAGAGAAATATATATTATATTAGTGGAGGTAGAGAAGAGAAACATATATTATATTAGTATATTAGTGGAGGTAGAGAAGAGAAATATATATTATATTAGTGGAGGTAGAGAAGAGAAACATATATTATATTAGTATATTAGTGGAGGTAGAGAAGAGAAACATATATTATATTAGTGGAGGTAGAGAAGAGAAACATATATTATATTAGTGGAGGTAGAGAAGAGAAACATATATTATATTAGTGGAGGTAGAGAAGAGAAATATATATTATATTAGTGGAGGTAGAGAAGAGAAACATATATTATATTAGTGGAGGTAGAGAAGAGAAACATATATTATATTAGTGGAGGTAGAGAAGAGAAACATATATTATATTAGTGGAGGTAGAGAAGAGAAATATATATTATATTAGTGGAGGTAGAGAAGAGAAACATATATTATATTAGTGGAGGTAGAGAAGAGAAACATATATTATATTAGTGGAGGTAGAGAAGAGAAACATATATTGTATTAGTATATTAGTGGAGGTAGAGAAGAGAAACATATATTATATTAGTATATTAGTGGAGGTAGAGAAGAGAAACATATATTATATTAGTGGAGGTAGAGAAGAGAAACATATATTATATTAGTATATTAGTGGAGGTAGAGAAGAGAAACATATATTATATTAGTGGAGGTAGAGAAGAGAAACATATATTATATTAGTGGAGGTAGAGAAGAGAAACATATATTATATTAGTGGAGGTAGAGAAGAGAAACATATATTATATTAGTATATTAGTGGAGGTAGAGAAGAGAAATATATATTATATTAGTGGAGGTAGAGAAGAGAAACATATATTATATTAGTGGAGGTAGAGAAGAGAAACATATATTATATTAGTGGAGGTAGAGAAGAGAAACATATATTATATTAGTGGAGGTAGAGAAGAGAAACATATATTATATTAGTGGAGGTAGAGAAGAGAAACATATATTATATTAGTGGAGGTAGAGAAGAGAAACATATATTATATTAGTGGAGGTAGAGAAGAGAAACATATATTATATTAGTGGAGGTAGAGAAGAGAAATATATATTAATAATATATTAGTGGAGGTAGAGAAGAGAAACATATATTATATTAGTATATTAGTGGAGGTAGAGAAGAGAAATATATATTATTAATATATTAGTGGAGGTAGAGAAGAGAAATATATATTATATTAGTATATTAGTGGAGGTAGAGAAGAGAAACATATATTATTAATATATTAGTGGAGGTAGAGAAGAGAAACATATATTATATTAGTATATTAGTGGAGGTAGAGAAGAGAAATATATATTATTAATATATTAGTGGAGGTAGAGAAGAGAAACATATATTATATTAGTATATTAGTGGAGGTAGAGAAGAGAAATATATATTATTAATATATTAGTGGAGGTAGAGAAGAGAAACATATATTATATTAGTATATTAGTGGAGGTAGAGAAGAGAAATATATATTATTAATATATTAGTGGAGGTAGAGAAGAGAAATATATATTATTAATATATTAGTGGAGGTAGAGAAGAGAAACATATATTATATTAGTATATTAGTGGAGGTAGAGAAGAGAAATATATATTATTAATATATTAGTGGAGGTAGAGAAGAGAAACATATATTATATTAGTATATTAGTGGAGGTAGAGAAGAGAAATATATATTATTAATATATTAGTGGAGGTAGAGAAGAGAAACATATATTATATTAGTGGAGGTAGAGAAGAGAAACATATATTATATTAGTGGAGGTAGAGAAGAGAAATATATATTATATTAGTATATTAGTGGAGGTAGAGAAGAGAAACATATATTATATTAGTGGAGGTAGAGAAGAGAAACATATATTATATTAGTGGAGGTAGAGAAGAGAAACATATATATTATATTAGTGGAGGTAGAGAAGAGAAATATATATTATATTAGTATATTAGTGGAGGTAGAGAAGAGAAACATATATTATATTAGTGGAGGTAGAGAAGAGAAATATATATTATATTAGTGGAGGTAGAGAAGAGAAATATATATTATATTAGTGGAGGTAGAGAAGAGAAACATATATTATATTAGTATATTAGTGGAGGTAGAGAAGAGAAATATATATTATATTAGTGGAGGTAGAGAAGAGAAACATATATTATATTAGTATATTAGTGGAGGTAGAGAAGAGAAACATATATTATATTAGTCAAGGTAGAGAAGAGAAATATATATTATATTAGTGGAGGTAGAGAAGAGAAATATATATTATATTAGTATATTAGTGGAGGTAGAGAAGAGAAATATATATTATATTAGTGGAGGTAGAGAAGAGAAACATATATTATATTAGTGGAGGTAGAGAAGAGAAATATATATTATATTAGTGGAGGTAGAGAAGAGAAATATATATTATATTAGTGGAGGTAGAGAAGAGAAACATATATTATATTAGTATATTAGTGGAGGTAGAGAAGAGAAACATATATTATATTAGTGGAGGTAGAGAAGAGAAACATATATTATATTAGTGGAGGTAGAGAAGAGAAACATATATTATATTAGTGGAGGTAGAGAAGAGAAACATATATTATATTAGTGGAGGTAGAGAAGAGAAACATATATTATATTAGTGGAGGTAGAGAAGAGAAATATATATTATATTAGTATATTAGTGGAGGTAGAGAAGAGAAACATATATTATATTAGTGGAGGTAGAGAAGAGAAATATATATTATATTAGTGGAGGTAGAGAAGAGAAATATATATTATATTAGTGGAGGTAGAGAAGAGAAACATATATTATATTAGTGGAGGTAGAGAAGAGAAATATATATTATATTAGTGGAGGTAGAGAAGAGAAATATATATTATATTAGTGGAGG
Organism: Oncorhynchus mykiss; assembly: GCF_013265735.2. NCBI lineage: Eukaryota > Metazoa > Chordata > Actinopteri > Salmoniformes > Salmonidae > Oncorhynchus > Oncorhynchus mykiss. The sequence goes on from NC_048582.1 coordinate 71,232,095, forward strand.
TAGAGAAGAGAAACATATATTATATTAGTGGAGGTAGAGAAGAGAAACATATATTATATTAGTGGAGGTAGAGAAGAGAAACATATATTATATTAGTGGAGGTAGAGAAGAGAAATATATATTATATTAGTGGAGGTAGAGAAGAGAAACATATATTATATTAGTGGAGGTAGAGAAGAGAAACATATATTATATTAGTGGAGGTAGAGAAGAGAAACATATATTATATTAGTCAAGGTAGAGAAGAGAAATATATATTATATTAGTGGAGGTAGAGAAGAGAAATATATATTATATTAGTATATTAGTGGAGGTAGAGAAGAGAAATATATATTATATTAGTGGAGGTAGAGAAGAGAAACATATATTATATTAGTGGAGGTAGAGAAGAGAAATATATATTATATTAGTGGAGGTAGAGAAGAGAAATATATATTATATTAGTGGAGGTAGAGAAGAGAAACATATATTATATTAGTATATTAGTGGAGGTAGAGAAGAGAAATATATATTATATTAGTCGAGGTAGAGAAGAGAAACATATATTATATTAGTGGAGGTAGAGAAGAGAAATATATATTATATTAGTCAAGGTAGAGAACAGAATTTCCTTCACATGACCCATCAATTTACCAGAGACGGAAATGTGAAGAACAACATGACCTGCACCAAAGTCAGATTAGGAAATAGGCCAAGGACGAGATTAGGTGTATATTTACCTGGAGTTTTTCCTTATTGTAGTCTACTACTTTCAACACTTTTAGTCTTTCAATCTTTGGTTGTTTACTACACTACTCCCTCTGTTTAGCACATGGCCTCACATGTGAATCCTTAAAGAGATGGGCGGGGCTAAAGCTTAAGAGGGTGTGAACGATGCTGAATGGGTGTGGACAAAGAAGAGCTCTTCACTAGATACCAAAATATTCAAAGGCCATTGTCTCAAAACTGGGGTTACAAGTTTATCTCTTTCCATGACAGACTGACCAGGTGAATCCAGGTGATGTCACCTGTTAAATCCACTTCAATCAGTGTAGATAAAGGGGAGGGGACAGGTTGAAGAAGGATTTTTAAGCCTTGAGACAAATGAGACATGGATTGTTTGTGTGTGCCATTCAGAGGGTGAATGGGCAAGACAAAATAATTAAGTGCCTTTGAAGGGGGTACAGTAGTAGGTGCCAGGAACCGGTTTGAGTGTGTGTGTGTGTGTGTGTTTACTTTGCAGGCATAATCTGGGCTTTCAAAGTAACTCCCAGTAATTAAAAAACAGGTGGAGAGGGTTTCATTAGCTCGTTAAACACACCTGCTACGGATCGAAGGGACGGGGGTTGAAACTCAATTAATATTGCAGCTTCACTCTCCTTCCCCCAAACTGCAGCTTCACTCTCCTTCCCCCAAATGGCAGCTTCACTCTCCTTCCCCCAAACTGCAGCTTCACTCTCCTACCCCCAAACGGCAGCTTCACTCTCCTACCCCCAAACGGCAGCTCCACTCTCCTTCCCCCAAACGGCAGCTCCACTCTCCTACCCCCAAACGGCAGCTTCACTCTCCTTCCCCCAAACGGCAGCTTCACTCTCCTTCCCCCAAACGGCAGCTCCACTCTCCTTCCCCCAAACGGCAGCTCCACACTCCTTCCCCCAAACGGCAGCTCCACTCTCCTTCCCCCAAATGGCAGCTTCACTCTCCTTCCCCCAAACGGCAGCTTCACTCTCCTTCCCCCAAACGGCAGCTCCACACTCCTTCCCCCAAACGGCAGCTCCACTCTCCTTCCCCCAAACGGCAGCTCCACTCTCCTTCCCCCAAACGGCAGCTTCACTCTCCGTCCCCCAAACGGCAGCTTCATTGGAGAGGGAGCATTAGAAGAGGCTGTCTATGTTATTCATCACCTCGTAAACAACAGGTGTGGACTAACAGTGATGAATTAACTCTTAGCTACTGTATGTCACCATGGATATTACCATGGATAAAACATTTGAGCTGAGTAATATGATAATAAAGGAAATGGCTCAATCATTCTTGATTTAATAATCTTTAGAAAACCCATCATCCCATATTACGTGTTGGTTTGCGGACATCATGAATTATTGAATCCAGGAAGTACATTTAGTAATTATAATATGCTGAATCAGCTATATAAAAAAATAAAAAAAACGACCAGGAAGCAAGATGATAATTTGTCAGTCCCACACAACATAAAACCAGAATTACATTTGTTCATCTTTAAAGTTGATGCAGCCAGAGTCCATAATCATGTCGCCTTCCGAACTGTATCTAGCCCTCCTGTAAAAAGGGAAATGTATTTTGTTTTATAATACCCTAATAAATATCTCAATGAACGGCCATGGATCACACGTTTTATGATATCATATGTGCTTCTCAACGAATGCACTGTAAAGCTGTTGATCTTCTCTATAAAGGGCTGTTACTGTGAGGTCTGTGGGTTTGTGTGCCTGGGTACAGCCAGCTTGGAGCATGTGGCTACAGCAGAACACATAGTAGTATTCAGATTATCTTCACAGAACAAAACAAGTTTGTAAAGGAAAAATATGTTCCCACCGTAGTTCTCCAAAACTTCCCAAAACACAGCCATTTCCTCGTGCATCTTCTCCTCCCTAGTTTCTGTTTTGCTCCTGATGTCTGTGACACATCTTTTATTAGCAGTCCATGATCTCACATAGGGGACTGGGTTGAATTTGGTCAAGGGGTTGGGCCAACAAGGTTCAGAAAGAGTAGCCCTGATGACCTGTATGACCGTACTTGGACTGTCAAACCGCTGGCAGAGAGATTCTACCTCTGTTTCTCCGTACAGTACTCCTGTAGGCCTGTAGGCCTGTATGACCGTACTTGGACTGTCAAACCCCTGGCAGAGATTCTACCTCTGTTTCTCCGTACAGTACTCCTGTAGGCCTGTATGACCGTACTTGGACTGTCAAACCGCTGGCAGAGAGATTCTACCTCTGTTTCTCCGTACAGTGCTCCTGTACTGCCTGTAGGCCTGTATGACCGTACTTGGACTGTCAAACCGCTGGCAGAGAGATTCTACCTCTGTTTCTCCGTACAGTGCTCCTGTACTGCCTGTAGGCCTGTATGACCGTACTTGGACTGTCAAACCGCTGGCAGAGAGATTCTACCTCTGTTTCTCCGTACAGTACTCCTGTAGGCCTGTAGGCCTGTATGACCGTACTTGGACTGTCAAACCGCTGGCAGAGAGATTCTACCTCTGTTTCTCCGTACATTACTCCTGTAGGCCTGTAGGCCTGTATGACCGTACTTGGACTGTCAAACCCCTGGCAGAGATTCTACCTCTGTTTCTCCGTACATTACTCCTGTAGGCCTGTAGGCCTGTATGACCGTACTTGGACTGTCAAACCCCTGGCAGAGATTCTACCTCTGTTTCTCCGTACATTACTCCTGTAGGCCTGTAGGCCTGTATGACCGTACTTGGACTGTCAAACCCCTGGCAGAGATTCTACCTCTGTTTCTCCGTACATTACTCCTGTAGGCCTGTAGGCCTGTATGACCGTACTTGGACTGTCAAACCGCTGGCAGAGAGATTCTACCTCTGTTTCTCCGTACAGTACTCCTGTAGGCCTGTAGGCCTGTATGACCGTACTTGGACTGTCAAACCGCTGGCAGAGAGATTCTACCTCTGTTTCTCCGTACAGTACTCCTGTAGGCCTGTATGACCGTACTTGGACTGTCAAACCGCTGGCAGAGATTCTACCTCTGTTTCTCCGTACAGTACTCCTGTAGGCCTGTAGGCCTGTATGACCGTACTTGGACTGTCAAACCCCTGGCAGAGAGATTCTACCTCTGTTTCTCCTTACAGTGATCCTGCGTCCTCTGGACAGTATTTCACCTAAAGCTCCTCTATGAACTGGTTGTGCCCTGTATTGTCCAACACCCGTCCTCCTTGAGAGAACCTTCTAGCCTCCATGTTCCTCGCCAAGCTCTCGAATCTGTCGCTGGGTCTTTCACCAGTCAGTTTGATGCCTTGGAAAGAATTCTCCTGAATCTCTCTCTGGCTGAGTTGTGTTCTAGGAAAGAATTCTCCTGAATCTCTCTCTGGCTGAGTTGTGTTCTTGGAAAGAATTCTCCTGAATCTCTCTCTGGCTGAGTTGCGTTCGTGGAAAGAATTCTCCTGAATCTCTCTCTGGCTGAGTTGCGTTCTTGGAAAGAATTCTCCTGAATCTCTCTCTGGCTGAGTTGTGTTCTTGGAAAGAATTCTCCTGAATCTGTCTCTGGCTGAGTTGTGTTCGTGGAAAGAATTCTCCTGAATCTCTCTCTGGCTGAGTTGTGTTCTTGGAAATAATTCTCCTGAATCTCTCTCTGGTTGAGTTGTGTTCTTGGAAAGAATTCTCCTGAATCTCTCTCTGGCTGAGTTGTGTTCTTGGAAAGAATTCTCCTGAATCTCTCTCTGGCTGAGTTGTGTGTCAGCCTGGCTGCTCTGCGCTGAACACCCTCGTTTCCCTGGTTACTGCCCTGTGTGCAGTAATAACTGTGCAGTCCCTATTTTTGGAGCTCGACTGACAATTCAGATAGTTCTTGAAGTGCATCAAACATAAGGCCTAGATTGTTATGAAAGTCCTGCAAGGATGAACTCATGGCAAGGCCACTATAGTTCTGAGGGGTCGTGCTGTCGTGGGAGGCATCCTCAGTTGCTGTGGTGAAATGCTTGTGAAGAGCCGGGTAGTTTTTCCACACATAGTTCTAAGACAGGATGCCACCCATCTAGTGTTCAAGATCCTTGGCGATTTTTGGTTGGATAAAGAGCATATAGCGTGTCCAAAAAAATGGAGCTCCCGAGTGGCGCAGCTGTCTAAGTTATCTCAGTGATGATGGATGGAATGGACCCAGGCTGCATCAAATCCCACCCACCCATAGGGCGGCGCACAATGTGTCCAAGGTAGGCTATTGTTGTAAATAAGAATTCGTTCTTAACTGATTTGCCTAGTTAAATATAAAAAAAAAACAATTGTATTTTAAAAAAAATGATTGATAGCTCCTATCTCTTTTACCACATGGCCTACTGCGAGCTCAAACCTGTGTCCTGAGCAGTTAAACTGTTACATTAGGGAAGAGGGCCTGGAGCCGTGTTGCTACTCCGCTCTTGCGTCCCAGCATGACACATCATCACACGGAATTCCAACGAGGGTTTCTGAAGAGAAAGTCCTCAGGTAACTTTACACCCTCTAATGCAGGTAACAGATTACGGACAATTCCCTCAGCGGATAAATCCTCCATTTCACACAAGATCAACAAAAAATGTTTCGCTGGTACGTCCATCTCTGCCAGCTGAAGACTGATGTATATGCAATCAATAGTGTTCTATAGTAGATAGTGTTCTATAGTAGACAGTGTTCTATAGTAGATAGTGTTCTATAGTAGACAGTGTTCTATAGTAGATAGTGTTCTATAGTAGACAGTGTTCTATAGTAGATAGTGTTCTATAGTAGATAGTGTTCTATAGTAGACAGTGTTCTATAGTAGACAGTGTTCTATAGTAGACCGTGTTCTATAGTAGATAGTGTTCTATAGTAGATAGTGTTCTATAGTAGATAGTGTTCTATAGTAGACAGTGTTCTATAGTAGACAGTGTTCTATAGTAGATAGTGTTCTATAGTAGACAGTGTTCTATAGTAGATAGTGTTCTATAGTAGACAGTGTTCTATAGTAGACAGTGTTCTATAGTAGATAGTGTTCTATAGTAGACAGTGTTCTATAGTAGACAGTGTTCTATAGTATACAGTGTTCTATAGTAGATAGTGTTCTATAGTAGACAGTGTTCTATAGTAGACAGTGTTCTATAGTAGATAGTGTTCTATAGTAGACAGTGTTCTATAGTAGATGGTGTTCTATAGTAGACAGTGTTCTATAGTAGACAGTGTTCTATAGTAGATAGTGTTCTATAGTAGTTAGTGTTCTATAGTAGACAGTGTTCTATAGTAGATAGTGTTCTATAGTAGACAGTAGACAGGCCCTAGCAGGCCCTAGTAGACAGGCCCTAGCAGACAGGAGCCAGACAGGCCCTAGCAGACAGGAGCCAGACAGGCCACAACAGACAGTAGCCAGACAGGCCCCAGCAGACAGGATCCAGACAGGCCCTAGCAGACAGGAGCTAGGCAGGCCCCAGCAGACAGGAGCCAGACAGGCCCCAGCAGACAGGAGCCAGACAGGCCACAACAGACAGGAGCCAGACAGGCCCCAGCAGACAGGATCCAGACAGGCCACAACAGACAGGAGCCAGACAGGCCCCAGCAGACAGGAGCCAGACAGGCCCTAGCAGACAGGAGCCAGACAGGCCACAACAGACAGTAGCCAGACAGGCCCCAGCAGACAGGAGCCAGGCAGGCCCTAGCAGACAGGAGCCAGGCAGGCCCTAGCAGACAGGAGCCAGGCAGGCCCCAGCAGACAGGAGCCAGACAGGCCCCAGCAGACAGGAGCCAGACAGGCCACAACAGACAGGAGCCAGACAGGCCCCAGCAGACAGGATCCAGACAGGCCACAACAGACAGGAGCCAGGCAGGCCCTAGCAGACAGGAGCCAGGCAGGCCCCAGCAGACAGGAGCCAGACAGGCCACATCAGACAGGAGCCAGACAGGCCCCAGCAGACAGGATCCAGACAGGCCACAACAGACAGGAGCCAGACAGGCCCCAGCAGACAGGATCCAGACAGGCCACAACAGACAGGAGCCAGACAGGCCCTAGCAGACTTATTTCAGTGTGTGGCTTGCATCCTCTTCAGCTGTCATCTCCTCTCTCCTGTCCCCCCCCCCCCCCCCCCCCACACACACACACACATACACACACACCACGTTACACCTCTTCAGCTATCATCTCCTCTCTCCTGCCTCACAGACATTGACTTGCTGTCAATCCATTTGAACTGAGAGAGAGAGAGAGAGAGAGAGAGAGAGAGAGAGAGAGAGAGAGAGAGAGAGAGAGAGAAGAAATTTGTCAGGAAGAGCAAAGGGAAGGTGTGTGAGTGGAGAGGGAGGACATGAAGAGGAGAGAGAGAGAGTTTGATTTTGTTAAAAGGGAGATAGGTGTAAAATGATCTCTCAGGCTTCAAAAGGATGACATTTAAAGACCAGAGTACAGAGAACGTACATCCTGGTGCGAGCGTGTGACTCTGTGGGTATATGTCTCACAGATGCAAAGAGCAGCACTGAATCTTTCACATTCAGCATATTTTGGGAGACTCAGAAACAAACCTCCAAACACCTCTTGGTCAATCAATCTGCCTATAAAACTCAGAAACGGGGGGAACGGAACCAAACCGCGGAACAGTATCGAAGATTCTAATTCCGTGTGACAATTACAAACAGTCCTATTCTAACCCGTGAGGAGGTTGGTATGCTGCCCACATACCACAGGCTTTGTAGAGCAGATGGACAATATGATGGACCAGGTTACATCCAGGCCTCCAACCTGCCTCTCCACCTTTGTGCCAGTCAACACTTTTCCAGGGACAGAGTCAGCCTCCCCTCTCTGCACTGTGGGGGGTGGGGGGCAGTGAGAGCTTGGCATTGCAGGTCTGGAGGGTACTGAGGGCTTGATATAGGGGTGTGGAGGGTACTGAGGGCTTGGCATAGGGGTGTGGAGGGTACTGAGGGCTTGGCATAGGGGTGTGGAGGGTACTGAGGGCTTGGTATAGGGGTGTGGAGGGTACTGAGGGCTTGGTATAGGGGTGTGGAGGGTACTGAGGGCTTGGTATAGGGGTCTGGAGGGTACTGAGGGCTTGGTATAGGGGTGTGGAGGGTACTGAGGGCTAGGTATAGGGGTGTGGAGAGATAGAAAGAAAGAAAGATGAACATGACAATCATGCTTTTTAATCACTAAATAACCACACACTTTAATCTTACATCTTTCTAAAAGCTCCCCTTTCCTCATCTCTCTCCCTCCCTATCTCTCTCCATCTCTCTCCCTCCCCATCTCTCTCGCTCTCAATCTCCCTCCCCATCTCTCTCCCTCTCTCTCCCTCCCCATTTCTCTCTCTCGCTCTCAATCTCCCTACCCATCTCTCTCTCCCTAACCATCTCTCTCCCTCTCTCTCCCTCCTCATCTCTCTCTCTCCCTCCCCATCTCTCTCTCCCTCCCCATCTCTCTCCCTCTCTCTCCCTCCCCATCTCTCTCTCTTGCTCTCAATCTCCCTCCCCATCTCTCTCTCTCCCTCCCCATCTCTCTCTCTCGCTCTCTCTCTCCCTCCCATCTCTCTCCCTCCCCATCTCTCTCTCTCGCTCTCTCTCTCCCTCCCCATCTCTCTCCCTCCCCATCTCTCTCTCTTGCTCTCTCTCCCTCCCCATCTCTCCCCATCTCTCTCACTCTCTCTCCCTGGCCACCTCTCTCTCTCTCTGTCTCTCCCTCCCCATCTCTCTCTCTACCTCCCCATCTCTCCCTCCCCATCTCTCTCTCTCTCTCTCCCTCCCCATCTCTCTCTCTCTCTCCCTCCACATCTCTCTCTCTCTCTCTCTCTCTCTCCCCACATCTCTTTCTCTCGCTCTTCCTCCTCCTCTCTCTTCCATCTTCATGCCTCACCCTCCCCCTCTCTCCCCATGGTATGACTTGGCAGGACATCTGATGTGTCATTCTTGAGTCAGGCAGTGAGAAGAGGAGCCTGGAGAGGAGAAGCGGAGCGAAGGGAGGAGAGGTGAGGAGAAGAGAGAAACAGTGATAATCCGGGGTGCCGGGGGACAGAGTTTAGACCCTAGTTCATAGAGGACAAAACACTCTGCAAGACCTTAACCTTAACTCCCTCATCCCTACTTCCTGTCCCCCCCCCCCTTTGCTCCCCCTCCTCTCCCTCATCCCTCTCTCCCTCCCTCCCCTTTCCCCCCCACCCTTTGCTCCCCCTCCTCTCCCTCATCCCTCTCTCCCTCCCTCCCCTTCCCCCCCCCCCTTTGCTCCCCCTCCTCTCCCTCATCCCTCTCTCCCTCCCTCCCCTTTCCTCCCTCCCCTTCCCTCCCTCCCTCCCTCCCTCCCTCCCTCCCTCCCTCCCTCCATCCCTCCCTCCCTCTCTCCCTCCCTCCCCTTTCCTCCCTCCCCTTTGCTCCCTCCCTCCCTCCCTCCCTCCCTCCCTCCATCCCTCCCTGCCTCCCACCCTGCCCTCCCTCATCCCGCCTTCCCTTTCTGTCCAATAGTGCAGCAGTTGTTAATTTATCCGTATTCTGACAGCGTGTTGTTCATTAACCATCTGTATCCGTATTCTGACAGCGTATTGTTCATTAACCATCTGTATCCGTATTGTGACAGCGTGTTGTTCATTAACCATCTGTATCCGTATTGTGACAGCGTATTGTTCATTAACCATCTGTATCCGTATTGTGACAGCGTATTGTTCATTAACCATCTGTATCCGTATTGTGACAGCGTGTTGTTCATTAACCATCTGTATCCGTATTGTGACAGCGTGTTGTTCATTAACCATCTGTATCCGTATTGTGACAGCGTATTGTTCATTAACCATCTGTATCCGTATTGTGACAGCGTGTTGTTCATTAACCATCTGTATCCGTATTGTGACAGCGTGTTGTTCATTAACCATCTGTATCCGTATTGTGACAGCGTGTTGTTCATTAACCATCTGTATCCGTATTGTGACAGCGTATTGTTCATTAACCATCTGTATCCGTATTGTGACAGCGTGTTGTTCATTAACCATCTGTATCCGTATTGTGACAGCGTGTTGTTCATTAACCATCTGTATCCGTATTCTGACAGCGTTTTGTTCATTAACCATCTGTATCCGTATTGTGACAGCGTGTTGTTCATTAACCATCTGTATCCGTATTCTGACAGCGTATTGTTCATTAACCATCTGTATCCGTATTGTGACAGCGTATTGTTCATTAACCATCTGTATCCGTATTGTGACAGCGTGTTGTTCATTAACCATCTGTATCCGTATTGTGACAGCGTATTGTTCATTAACCATCTGTATCCGTATTGTGACAGCGTGTTGTTCATTAACCATCTGTATCCGTATTGTGACAGCGTATTGTTCATTAACCATCTGTATCCGTATTGTGACAGCGTGTTGTTCATTAACCATCTGTATCCGTATTGTGACAGCGTATTGTTCATTAACCATCTGTATCCGTATTCTGACAGCGTGTTGTTCATTAACCATCTGTATCCGTATTCTGACAGCGTATTGTTCATTAACCATCTGTATCCGTATTGTGACAGCGTGTTGTTCATTAACCATCTGTATCCGTATTGTGACAGCGTGTTGTTCATTAACCATCTGTATCCGTATTGTGACAGCGTGTTGTTCATTAACCATCTGTATCCGTATTCTGACAGCGTATTGTTCATTAACCATCTGTATCCGTATTCTGACAGCGTGTTGTTCATTAACCATCTGTATCCGTATTGTGACAGCGTGTTGTTCATTAACCATCTGTATCCGTATTGTGACAGCGTGTTGTTCATTAACCATCTGTATCCGTATTGTGACAGCGTATTGTTCATTAACCATCTGTATCCGTATTGTAACAGCGTATTGTTCATTAACCATCTGTATCCGTATTCTGACAGCGTATTGTTCATTAACCATCTGTATCCGTATTGTGACAGCGTTTTGTTCATTAACCATCTGTATCCGTATTGTGACAGCGTGTTGTTCATTAACCATCTGTATCCGTATTGTGACAGCGTGTTGTTCATTAACCATCTGTATCCGTATTGTGACAGCGTGTTGTTCATTAACCATCTGTATCCGTATTCTGACAGCGTATTGTTCATTAACCATCTGTATCCGTATTCTGACAGCGTGTTGTTCATTAACCATCTGTATCCGTATTGTGACAGCGTGTTGTTCATTAACCATCTGTATCCGTATTGTGACAGCGTGTTGTTCATTAACCATCTGTATCCGTATTGTGACAGCGTATTGTTCATAACCATCTGTATCCGTATTGTGACAGCGTATTGTTCATTAACCATCTGTATCCGTATTCTGACAGCGTATTGTTCATTAACCATCTGTATCCGTATTGTGACAGCGTTTTGTTCATTAACCATCTGTATCCGTATTGTGACAGCGTGTTGTTCATTAACCATCTGTATCCGTATTGTGACAGCGTATTGTTCATTAACCATCTGTATCCGTATTGTGACAGCGTGTTGTTCATTAACCATCTGTATCCGTATTCTGACAGCGTGTTGTTCATTAACCATCTGTATCCGTATTGTGACAGCGTGTTGTTCATTAACCATCTGTATCCGTATTGTGACAGCGTGTTGTTCATTAACCATCTGTATCCGTATTGTGACAGCGTGTTGTTCATTAACCATCTGTATCCGTATTGTGACAGCGTATTGTTCATTAACCATCTGTATCCGTATTGTGACAGCGTGTTGTTCATTAACCATCTGTATCCGTATTCTGACAGCGTGTTGTTCATTAACCATCTGTATCCGTATTGTGACAGCGTGTTGTTCATTAACCATCTATATCCGTATTGTGACAGCGTGTTGTTCATTAACCATCTGTATCCGTATTGTGACAGCGTGTTGTTCATTAACCATCTGTATCCGTATTCTGACAGCGTATTGTTCATTAACCATCTGTATCCGTATTGTGACAGCGTATTGTTCATTAACCATCTGTATCCGTATTGTGACAGCGTGTTGTTCATTAACCATCTGTATCCGTGTTGTGACAGCGTGTTGTTCATTAACCATCTGTATCCGTATTGTGACAGCGTGTTGTTCATTAACCATCTGTATCCGTATTCTGACAGCGTATTGTTCATTAACCATCTGTATCCGTATTCTGACAGCGTGTTGTTCATTAACCATCTGTATCCGTATTGTGACAGCGTGTTGTTCATTAACCATCTGTATCCGTATTGTGACAGCGTATTGTTCATTAACCATCTGTATCCGTATTGTGACAGCGTGTTGTTCATTAACCATCTGTATCCGTATTGTGACAGCGTATTGTTCATTAACCATCTGTATCCGTATTCTGACAGCGTGTTGTTCATTAACCATCTGTATCCGTATTGTGACAGCGTGTTGTTCATTAACCATCTGTATCCGTATTCTGACAGCGTGTTGTTCATTAACCATCTGTATCCGTATTGTGACAGCGTGTTGTTCATTAACCATCTGTATCCGTATTGTGACAGCGTATTGTTCATTAACCATCTGTATCCGTATTCTGACAGCGTATTGTTCATTAACCATCTGTATCCGTATTCTGACAGCGTATTGTTCATTAACCATCTGTATCCGTATTCTGACAGCGTGTTGTTCATTAACCATCTGTATCCGTATTGTGACAGCGTGTTGTTCATTAACCATCTGTATCCGTATTGTGACAGCGTATTGTTCATTAACCATCTGTATCCGTATTGTGACAGCGTGTTGTTCATTAACCATCTGTATCCGTATTGTGACAGCGTATTGTTCATTAACCATCTGTATCCGTATTCTGACAGCGTGTTGTTCATTAACCATCTGTATCCGTATTGTGACAGCGTGTTGTTCATTAACCATCTGTATCCGTATTCTGACAGCGTGTTGTTCATTAACCATCTGTATCCGTATTGTGACAGCGTGTTGTTCATTAACCATCTGTATCCGTATTGTGACAGCGTGTTGTTCATTAACCATCTGTATCCGTATTGTGACAGCGTGTTGTTCATTAACCATCTGTATCCGTATTGTGACAGCGTATTGTTCATTAACCATCTGTATCCGTATTGTGACAGCGTGTTGTTCATTAACCATCTGTATCCGTATTGTGACAGCGTATTGTTCATTAACCATCTGTATCCGTATTCTGACAGCGTATTGTTCATTAACCATCTGTATCCGTATTCTGACAGCGTATTGTTCATTAACCATCTGTATCCGTATTGTGACAGCGTATTGTTCATTAACCATCTGTATCCGTATTGTGACAGCGTATTGTTCATTAACCATCTGTATCCGTATTGTGACAGCGTATTGTTCATTAACCATCTGTATCCGTATTCTGACAGCGTATTGTTCATTAACCATCTGTATCCGTATTCTGACAGCGTATTGTTCATTAACCATCTGTATCCGTATTGTGACAGCGTATTGTTCATTAACCATCTGTATCCGTATTGTGACAGCGTATTGTTCATTAACCATCTGTATCCGTATTGTGACAGCGTATTGTTCATTAACCATCTGTATCCGTATTCTGACAGCGTATTGTTCATTAACCATCTGTATCCGTATTCTGACAGCGTATTGTTCATTAACCATCTGTATCCGTATTGTGACAGCGTGTTGTTCATTAACCATCTGTATCCGTATTGTGACAGCGTATTGTTCATTAACCATCTGTATCCGTATTGTGACAGCGTTTTGTTCATTAACCATCTGTATCCGTATTGTGACATCGTGTTGTTCATTAACCATCTGTATCCGTATTGTGACAGCGTGTTGTTCATTAACCATCTGTATTCGTATTGTGACAGCGTGTTGTTCATTAACCATCTGTATCCGTATTGTGACAGCGTGTTGTTCATTAACCATCTGTATCCGTATTGTGACAGCGTGTTGTTCATTAACCATCTGTATCCGTATTCTGACAGCGTGTTGTTAATTAACCATCTGTATCCGTATTCTGACAGCGTGTTGTTCATTAACCATCTGTATCCGTATTGTGACAGCGTGTTGTTCATTAACCATCTGTATCCGTATTGTGACAGCGTATTGTTCATTAACCATCTGTATCCGTATTGTGACAGCGTATTGTTCATTAACCATCTGTATCCGTATTGTGACAGCGTGTTGTTCATTAACCATCTGTATCCGTATTGTGACAGCGTGTTGTTCATTAACCATCTGTATCCGTATTGTGACAGCGTGTTGTTCATTAACCATCTGTATCCGTATTGTGACAGCGTGTTGTTCATTAACCATCTGTATCCGTATTCTGACAGCGTGTTGTTCATTAACCATCTGTATCCGTATTGTGACAGCGTATTGTTCATTAACCATCTGTATCCGTATTCTGACAGCGTATTGTTCATTAACCATCTGTATCCGTATTCTGACAGCGTGTTGTTTCTCTCCTTTGTACTGTTGTTTTCAGTCCTTTGTACTGTAGTTCACAGCAGCAACTCTCCAAACAGATATTTGGGTTGATTTATTGTGACTTCATTTAAAATCTCCACCTGTTATTTATCTCACGTCAAGGGACTGGGATCCAAATGGTCTAATGTAGTGCACTATGTAGGGAATAGGGTGCCATTCCTATAGGGCCCTTGTCTAATGTAGTGCACTACATAGGGAATAGGGTGCCATTCCTATAGGTCCCTGGTCTAATGTAGTGCACTACATAGGGAATAGGGTGCCATTCCTATAGGGCTCTGGTCTAATGTAGTGCACTACATAGGGAATAGGGTGCCATTCCTATAGGGCCCTGGTCTAATGTATTGCACTACATAGGGAAATGGGTGCCATTCCTATAGGGCTCTGGTCTAATGTAGTGCACTACATAGGGAATAGGGTGCCATTCCTATAGGGCCCTGGTCTTATGTACTGCACTACATAGGGAATAGGGTGCCATTCCCCATAGGGCTCTGGTCTAATGTAGTGCACTATATAGGGAATAGGGTGCCATTCCTATAGGGCCCTGGTCTTATGTACTGCACTACATAGGGAATAGGGTGCCATTCCCCATAGGGCTCTGGTCTAATGTAGTGCACTACATAGGGAATAGGGTGCCATTCCCCATAGGGCTCTGGTCTAAAGTAGTGCACTACATAGGGAATAGGGTGCCATTCCTATAGGGCTCTGGTCTAATGTAGTGCACTAAATAGGGAATAGGGTGCTATTCCCCATAGGGCTCTGGTCTAATGTAGTGCACTATATAGGGAATATGGTGCCATTCCTATAGGGCTCTGGTCTATTGTAGTGCACTATATAGGGAATAGGGTGCCATTCCCCATAGGGCTCTGGTCTAATCTAGTGCAGTATATAGGGAATAGGGTGCCATTCCTATAGGGCTCTGGTCTAATGTAGTGCACTATATAGGGAATAGGGTGCCATTCCTATAGGGCTCTAGTCTAATGTAGTGCACTACATAGGGAATAGGGTGCCATTCCCCATAGGGCTCTGGTCTAATGTAGTGCACTATATAGGGAATAGGGTGCCATTCCCCATAGGGCTCTGGTCTAATGTAGTGCACTATATAGGAAATAGGGTGCTATTCCCCATAGGGCTCTGGTCTAATGTAGTGCACTATATAGGGAATAGGGTGCCATTCCCCATAGGGCTCTGGTCTAATGTAGTGCACTACATAGGGAATAGGATGCCATTCCTATAGGGCTCTGGTCTAATGTAGTGCACTACATAGGGAATAGGGTGCCATTCCCAATAGGGCTCTGGTCTAATGTAGTGCACTACATAGGGAATAGGGTGCCATTCCCCATAGGTCTCTGGTCTAATGTAGTGCACTACATAGGGAATAGGGTGCCATTCCTATAGGGCTCTGGTCTAATGTACTGCACTACATAGGGAATAGGGTGCCATTCCCCATAGGGCTCTGGTCTAATGTAGTGCACTACATAGGGAATAGGGTGCCATTCCTATAGAGCTCTGGTCTAATGTAGTGCACTATATAGGGAATAGGGTGCCATTCCCCATAGGGCTCTGGTCTAATGTAGTGCACTACATAGGGAATAGGGTGCCATTCCCCATAGGGCTCTGGTCTAATGTAGTGCACTACATAGGGAATAGGGTGCCATTCCTATAGGGCTCTGGTCTAATGTAGTCCACTACATAGGGAATAGGGTGCCATTCCCCATAGGGCTCTGGTCTAATGTAGTGCACTACATAGGGAATAGGGTGCCATTCCCCATAGGGCTCTGGTCTAATGTAGTGCACTATATAGGAAATAGGGTGCTATTCCCCATAGGTCTCTGGTCTAATGTAGTGCACTATATAGGGAATAGGGTGCCATTCCCCATAGGGCTCTGGTCTAATGTAGTGCACTACATAGGGAATAGGGTGCCATTCCTATAGGGCTCTGTTCTAATGTAGTGCACTACATAGAGAATAGGGTGCCATTCCCCATAGGGTTCTGACCTAATGTAGTGCACTACATAGGGAATAGGGTGCCATTCCCCATAGGGCTCTGGTCTAATGTAGTGCACTACATAGGGAATAGGGTGCCATTCCTATAGGGCTCTGGTCTAATGTAGTGCACTACATAGGGAATAGGGTGCCATTCCTATAGGGCTCTGGTCTAATGTAGTGCACTATATAGGGAATAGGGTGCCATTCCCCATAGGGCCCTGGTCTAATGTAGTGCACTACATAGGGAATAGGGTGCCATTCCTATAGGGCTCTGGTCTAATGTAGTGCACTATATAGGGAATAGGGTGCCATTCCCCATAGGACCCTGGTCTAATGTAGTGCACTACATAGGGAATAGGGTGCCATTCCTATAGGATCCTGGTCTAATGTAGTGCACTACATAGGGAATAGGGTGCCATTCCTATAGGGCCCTGGTCTAATGTAGTGCACTATATAGGGAATAGGGTGTCATTCCCCATAGGGCTCTGGTCTAATGTAGTGCACTACATAGGGAATAGGGTGCATGGGAACCGGTTAAATAACGTTATTTTACGTTCCAGACATTTTTTTTTAGTCAGACAAAAAGTCCCCTTTGCAAATCCCTCACTCTGTCAATCAGAAACGAATTCCAGTGTCTGCGTGCCAGCTGAACATTTTAGCCAATGTGTGTGTAGGCTACCAGCCCCTCCCCCTCTGAACCTTATGCTACTGCAGCCCCTCCCCCCCTGAACCTTATGCTACTGCAGCCCCTCCCCCTCTGAATCTTAGGCTACTGCAGCCCCTCCCCCTCTGAACCTTATGCTACTGCAGCCCCTCCCCCTCTGAACCTTATGCTACTGCAGCCCCTCCCCCTCTGAACCTTATGCTACTGCAGCCCCTCCCCCTCTGAACCTTATGCTGCTGCAGCCCCTCCCCCTCTGAACCTTATGCTACTGCAGCCCCTCCCCCTCTGAACCTTATGCTACTGCAGCCCCTCCCCCTCTGAACCTTATGCTACTGCAGCCCCTCCCCCTCTGAACCTTAGGCTATTGCAGCCCCTCCCCCTCTGAACCTTAGGCTACTGCAGGTCAGAAAAGTGGAACGAAATTCAAAAAAATTTGGTTCGGTTCAGAACCAAACAATTGGAAAATAAAAAAATTCCAACATTTTGTTTTTTATTTTTTTTGTTCTCTGAGGTCCTCTCTCCCTTCTCTTTCTCTCCTACAGCCTAAGGGCTGAGAGAGAACAGACTGCACGCACACACACACACACACACACACACACACACACACACACACACACACACACACACACACACACACACTTCGAGGAAAACAACACAGAGACAAAGAGGCAAAAATACATTACAGGGACAAAGAGGAGTCACTATTCAGGCTCAGACACGAGATGCATGTGGGACTTGAGACAATCAAAGAGGATTAGAAAGGGAAAACCAGCCTCACCGCCAGATGTGTTTAAACACATTATTCCACCGCTTCGAGGAAAACAACACAGAACCATTGTTGTGGGCCCCCGCCGTAGCCAACGTGAGTAGGCCCCGGACTGCATCCTAAGCAGCTTCCTCAGAGCATACGCAGTCCAGCTGGCTAGGTATGTGAACTAAACGACTATCGCCTATCATCACAAACCAAATCACCTTTTATTTGTCAACTTATCATGAGATGATGACTGACACGCCCCTAACCAACAATGCATTTCAAGACATAGAGTTAATAAAATAAAATAATAAAATAAATAAAATAATTACTAAATTATCTAAAGTAAAAAAATAAAAAGTTGTTCAATAAATGTACATAACAATAACGAGGCTATATATAGGGGGTACAGGTACCCTTCAATGTGCAGAGGGGTGTAGTCGATGTAAATAGTCCGGGTGGGTATTTGATTAATTGTTCAGCAGTCTTATGGCTTATGGGGGGTAGAAACTGTTAAGGAGCCTCTTGGTCATAGACTTGGCACTCCGGTACCGCTTGCTGTGCAGTTGCAGAGAGAATTGTCTAAGACTTGGGTGACTGAAGTCTTTGAAAATGTTTTGGGCCTTCCTCTGACACCGCTTGGTATAGAGGTTCTGGATTGCAGGAAGCTTGGCCCCAGTGATGTACTGGGCCGTACGTACTAATCTCTGTAGCGTCTTGCGATCAGATGCCGAGCAGTTGCTTTACTAGGCAGTGATGCAACTGGTCAGGATGCTTTCGATGGTGCAGATGTTGAACCTTCTGAGGATCCCCATAATGACTGTGTATCTATACCCCCATAATGACTAGGATGATAAGAGGATGAGGAGGGTAAGAGGATGAAGTGGGTAAGAGGATGAGTATGATAAGAGGATGAGAAGGACAAGAGGATAAGAGGATGAAAAGGGTAAGAGGATGAGGATGATAAGAGGATGAGGAGGACAAGAGGATGAGGATGAAGAGGGTAAGAGGATGAGGAGGGTAAGAGGATGAGGATGATAAGAGGATGAGGAGGACAAGAGGATAAGAGGATGAAGAGGGTAAGAGGATGAGGAAGACAAGAGGATGAGGAGGGTAAGAGGATGAGGAGGGTAAGAGGATGAGGAAGATAAGAGGATGAAGATCATATAAGGATGAAGATTGAAAAGGTCAACTTCTCTACCTTTAGTGATGAGCCCCTCTGTTCCACACAGCGTTCTGCCCAATTTCAAGAGTCATCAAGCATCGTTCCAGAGAGCTGGCAGGGAAGAACCTTCTGAAGCAAGGCAATCAGCATTGTAGGAGTGAGGGTATAAGTATAAGAGGAGGGAAAGAGAGGGATGGAGAAAGGGAGAGCTGTCTGGCCCTGCCAGAGAGACTTGTATGATGAGAGTGTTTTGGAAAATGTTCACGATTCATGTCAAAACTGGGTCTGATTTGTCCTCATGTCTTTGTTGCTCTCTCTTCATCTGCCTTCCAAAACTGGTGTAATGTGATCGGTCAAACCCTCTCCCCTAACGTCTCCCCTAACCTCTCCTCCTGCTCGCGTCACACACCTCAATTGTGTTTCCCTCCCCATCTACACAGGATTAAACCTGTATTCCAGTAACTACTACAACATCACCAAAAACGACAAATGAGTGCAGCACACTCCCTGGAAAAAAAGCCTTACCTCACACGCTGGTTGAAAAGGAAAACCTTTTCTACAGATATCAGGATGAAGACGGGATCAATATAGAATCAAAATGGCTTCTCCTATGGAGAAAGTCAGATAACCATTTGGGAAATGAAACCTTTTTTCACAGAGTGTAGTAAAGCAATCTAGCTGGCCCCAAAGTGAAGGCTGTGACATCAGCTCCCCGCCTCCTCGCCTGCTCATGACCTCCTGACAGAAAAAGAGAGGTGGGGGAGGGAGGAAGGGAACACAAAGGAATAACACTCATCTGATACGGAGTGTAGAAACGCAGTGTGGAGACATTAGAGAAAAAAAATAGATCTGCTCTCCGCCCCCTGTCTGTCTGTCCCCAGTAGATGTCCTGTCAGGGAGGAAGCATGTCTCTGTTGACCCCAGTAACAGAGGGCTCGTGTGCCCAGCGCTAATTACATTGATGAATGGCGTTGTTGGGCGCGTTATGGGGTGTCCTGTCCCGCTGCCAGTGATTTATTGCACGGGTCACCGCCACGCATGACGGCCAGCACGTAGAGAGAGATGTAGAGGGGAATGAGGGGGGAGAGGGGCAATACAACATAGAGAAAGGGTGTCCTCTTTACCTCTCTGTCTCCTGAATGTTTCCCCATTTCTCTCTCTTTCCATAATTTCTGCCTCTAAAAAATCATAAATTGAAATGCTTCAACATATGCCAGTATTATCCGTTGTTTCACGGTCCCTGGCAGCATTATTGAATTAGAATCAGGGCTAGGAATCCTATATGCCTTTATTTCTTGACTAGTTCGCCAGCTGTGATGCTCCATGATGGTGTATATATATATATATATATATATATACAGTGGGGCAAAAAAAAGTATTTAGTCAGCCACCAACTGTGCAAGTTCTCCCACTTAAAAAGATGAGAGAGGCCTGTAATTTTGTCATTTTTGAAGTGGTACCTATGATGAAATTTACAGGCCTCAAAAATTGGTGGCTGACTAAATACTTTTTTGCCCCACTGTATATATGTATACGTGTACTACCGTTCAAAAGTTTGGGGTCACATAGAAATGTCCTTGTTTTTGAAAGAAAAGCACATTTTTTTGTCCATTAAAATAACACCAAATTGATCAGAAATACAGTGTAGACATTGTTAATGTTGTGAATGCCTATTGAAGCTGGAAATGGCAGATTTTTTATGGAATATCTACATAGGCGTACAGAGGTCCATTATCAGCAACCATCACTCCTGTGTTCCAATGGCACGTTTGTGTTAGCTAATCCAAGTTTATCATTTTAAAAGGGTAATTGATCAATAGAAAACCATTTTGCAATCTAACTACCAGAATAGAAAGAGGAGTGGGAGGCCCCGGTGCACAACTGAGCAAGAGGACAAGTACATTAGAGTGTCTAGTTTGAGAAACAGATGCCTCACAAGTCCTCAGCTGGCAGCTTCATTAAATAGTACACGCAAAACACCAGTCTCAAAGTCAACAGTGAAGAGGCGACTCCGGGATGCTGGATACTGCACTATAGACCCTGGTCTAAAGTAGAGTTCCTCTGTCCAGTGTCTGTGTTCTTTTGCCATCTTAATCTTTTATTTTTATTGGACAGTCTGAGATATGGCATTTTCTTTGCAACTCTGCCTAGAATGCCAGCATCCCGGAGTCGCCTCTTCACTGTTGACGTTGAGACTGGACAGAGGAACTCTGCCTAGAAGGCCAGCATCCCGGAGTCGCCTCTTCACTGTTGACGTTGAGACTGGACAGAAGAACTCTGCCTAGAATGCCAGCATCCCGGAGTCGCCTCTTCACTGTTGACGTTGAGACTGGACAGAGGAACTCTGCCTAGAAGGCCAGCATCCCGGAGTCGCCTCTTCACTGTTGATGTTGAGACTGGCATTGTGGTGCTGGAAAACCTTGATGGAGCATGGGTGGAATAGGTAATGTGAATTTCCTTTATTTTTAGGCTTCAAACCAATGGAAACATCTCACTTAAAATGTAATTGTTTGTTTTTAATGTCCATGGTTTTTACACCAGCAGGTGATTATCGAACATTATTAATCAACATTATAATACGGTTTAACACATGCTCTCTTTGTGAACCCTCACAATGTGGTGTGTTTAATTTATTGATCCCAGCTCATTATCCTACTGATTATTACTCAAAGCAAGTTGGTGAGAGCTAAGAAAACAGAGACTGAAGTAAATATTTACGATGAGATTACACAAGGTATCTGGATAAATGACTACCGGAGAGATTAAACAAGGTATCTGGCTAGATGACTACAGGAGAGATAAAACAAGGTATCTGGCTAGATGACTACAGGAGACATTACACAAGGTATCTGGCTAGAGGACTACAGGAGAGAATAAACAAGGTATATGGCTAGAGGACTACAGGAGAGAATAAACAAGGTATCTGGCTAGAGGACTACAGGAGAGATAAAACAAGGTATCTGGCTAGATGACTACAGGAGACATTACACAAGGTATCTGGCTAGAGGACTACAGGAGAGAATAAACAAGGTATCTGGCTAGAGGACTACAGGAGAGAATAAACAAGGTATCTGGCTAGAGGACTACAGGAGAGAATAAACAAGGTATTTGGCTAGAGGACTACACGGGGGGAAAATATGGATCAGCTGTACTCTATGGAAGGGTTCTTGAAAATTCTCTCTTGCCATGAATATACAATAGTCATCCACCTGGTGGGAAACGACTTGGGACCCAGCAGCATCTGACAGCATCTGACAGCATCTTATAGCATCTGACAGCATCTGACAGCATCTGAAAGCATCTGACAGCATCTGGCAGCATCTGACAGCATCTGACAGCATCTGATAGCATCTGACAGCATCTGACAGCATCTGGTAGCATCTGGCAGCATCTGATAGCCTCTGACAGCCTCTGACAGCCTCTGACAGCATCTGGCAGCATCTGGCAGCATCTGACAGCATCTGACAGCATCTGACAGCATCTGAAAGCATCTGACAGCATCTGACAGCATCTGGCAGCATCTGACAGCATCTGATAGCATCTGACAGCATCTGACAGCATCTGAAAGCATCTGATAGCATCTGACAGCATCTGACAACATCTGAAAGCATCTGACAGCATCTGGCAGCATCTGACAGCATCTGGCAGCATCTGATAGCATCTGAAAGCATCTGATAGCATCTGGCAGCATCTGACAGCATCTGACAGCATCTGGCAGCATCTGATAGCATCTGAAAGCATCTGATAGCATCTGGCAGCATCTGACAGCATCTGAAAGCATCTGATAGCATCTGATAGCATCTGATAGCATCTGACAGCATCTGATAGCATCTGATAGCATCTGGCAGCATCTGACAGCATCTGATAGCATCTGATAGCATCTGACAGCATCTGACAGCATCTGACAGCATCTGATAGCATCTGACAGCATCTGACAGCATCTGATAGCATCTGAAAGCATCTGATAGCATCTGATAGCATCTGATAGCATCTGACAGCATCTGATAGCATCTGATAGCATCTGGCAGCATCTGACAGCATCTGATAGCATCTGATAGCATCTGACAGCATCTGACAGCATCTGAAAGTGCAGCCGAAAGGTCAGACGAAAGGTCGGACGAAATGTCCAAAAAGTTATATTACAGGTCGTAGAAACATGTCAAACGAAGTATAGAATCAATCTTTAAGATGTTTTTATCATAAATCTTCAATAATGTTCTAACCGGAGAATTCCTTTGTCTGTAGAAAAGCAATGGAACGCAAGCTAACTTTCACTTGACCGCGTGTTACGAGCTCATGGCATTCTGCCAGACACCTGGCTCAATCCCCTCTCATTCGGCCCCACTTCACAGTAGAAGCATCAAACAAGGTTCTAAAGACTGTGGACATCTAGTGGAAGCCTTAGGAAGTGCAACATGACCAATATCCCACTGTATCTTCGATAGGCTATGAGATGAAAACCTACAAACCTCAGATGTCCCACTTCCTGGTTGGATTTTTCTCAGGTTTTCGCCTGCCATATGAGTTCTGTTATACTCACAGACATCATTCAAACAGTTTTAGAAACTTCAGAGTGTTTTCTATCCAAATATACTGATTACATGCAAATTCTAGCTTTCATGGCTGAGTAGGAGGCAGTTCACTCTGGGCACCTTATTCATCCAAGCTACTCAATACTGCCCCCCGTCACCAAGAAGTTAACTAAGTCATTGGCCACGCACAGACATGATCAGGTGTCATAGAACCGCCTT
The DNA here is from genome assembly GCF_013265735.2 of Oncorhynchus mykiss. Taxonomy (NCBI): domain Eukaryota; kingdom Metazoa; phylum Chordata; class Actinopteri; order Salmoniformes; family Salmonidae; genus Oncorhynchus; species Oncorhynchus mykiss. Next base: position 71,255,494 of record NC_048582.1, read on the forward strand.
TTCTATTGTTACGAATAGAAGCCCCTGCTATGGAAATCCTCTTTAGACTGAGCAAACCCACAGCGTGAGCTGTGATGGTGAATAGTTAAGATCACACGTACCTCGGTGTAAACTGAGGTGGCACAGGTTAATGTATCAAGACTAAGCAAACCCACAGTGTGAGCTGTGATTGCAAATATAATTCCAAACCACATGGAGCATTGGCTACACGGCTGGAAATGGTTCAACTCTGAGACTATCGATCCCTACAGAATAAAAGCAAATTTGAGATACTAATTACTAGTCTGCAGCTAGAAATGATGTAAACCTAGGACGAGAAGACAGACAACCGCCAAAACATTGTTTCTATCAAACATTTCTGAAGGGTACTCTGAAGTATCCATCTAACCACAAAATAATTTGCTGTTCAGGGAAACAGATAGAGAGAGAGAGACTCAGATGAACTCTCCAGCAGATATACCGGATTCCAACAGAGATCACAACGACACATGGGCGTAAATATATATTGATTGCGATTATTCCCGAATGAGTGAGCGTTCATGTGCAAATGATTAGCATTTCAATTAATGTAATTACCAACTGTGTGTAGTGATCCATTTCGTCTTTGCCACTCTCTCTCAGTCCACACCCCCTTCCCAGTCCACACCCCCTTCTTTCCCAGTCCACACCCCCTACCCTGTCCACACCCCCTTCTTTCCAAGTCCACACCCCCTTCCCAGTCCACACCCCCTTCCCAGTCCACACCCCCTTCTTTCTCAGTCCACCCCCCTTCTTTCTCAGTCCACACCCCCTTCTTTCTCAGTCCACACCCCCTTTTTTCTCAGTCCACACCCCCTTCCATTTTGTCCACCAAGCAATCATATCAGCTTAGCCCACTAGGGAATCTTCCCTATCCTGTGTTAGTTACCAATATCTACTGTTTACTTGTTTATGCATTTCTGTGATTATTTAGTTAGTTAGTAAATAAAGGATTAAGCCAATTGGTGTATGGAGGATTTATAGTAAAGGCTGGGTTCATGCAGATAACCAACAATTTACAACGTTTGGAATGAGACTGACGTGAGGTAAATAATAATTCACTAATTAGAATACTAATTGATCAGATATTAAAATATCTGAAGAGTTACATTCGGAAAATTATAACTTTGTAATCTGAAGATTTTCCTTGGTGCCCCGACTTCCTAGTTAATTACATTTACATGATTAGTTTAATCACGTAATAATAATTACAGAGAATTGATTTGATAAATGAACGCCTAAAATGACATACCCAAATCTAACTGCCTGAAGCTCAGGCCCTGAAGCTATGATTTGCATATTCTTTGTACCATTTGAAAAGAAACACTGACTTTTGTGGAAATGTGAAAGGAATGTAGGAAAATATAACACAATTGATCTGGTAAAAGATAATACAAAGAAACACTTTTTTTTTGTACCATCATGTTTGAAATGGAAGCGAAAGACCATAATGTATTATTCCAGCCCAGCTGCAATTTTGGCCACTAGATGGCAGCAGTGTATGTGCAATGTTTTAGACTGATCCAATGAACCAATGCATTTCCATTCAAAATGATGTATCAAGACTGCCCAAATGTGTCTAATTTGTATATTATTAACTTTCCATTGTCACAATTGTGCACTGTTCTCAAACAATAGTATGGCATTCTTTCACTGTTATAGCTACTGTAAATTGGACAACGCAGTTAGATTAACAAGAATTTAAGCTTTCTGCCAATATCAGATATGTCTATGTCCTGGAAAATGTTATTGTTACTTACAACCTCATGCTAATTGCATTAGACAACATTAGCTCAACCTCATGCTAATCGCATTAGACTACATTAGCTCAACCTCATGCTAATCGCATTAGACTACATTAGCTCAACCTCATGCTAATCACATTAGACTACATTAGCTCAACCTCATGCTAATCACATTGGACTACATTAGCTCAACCGTCCCGTGGAAATGGCACCGAAGTGTTAATGATGCCAAAGGCACTGCAATTTGACATTTCTTATGCCATTTGGCCATGGTTCACTGACTTTTGGGTTCGGAAGCCAACTT